>NW_022475394.1:0-100733 GCF_009193585.1 Aspergillus caelatus
AACAAAGAGAAGAGTAATCTGCTGCTTTTTTTTTCCTTTTACCCTAGTCACTGGGAAGTGCCGTAAATAACATTCTAGGAAAAAGTTTATACATACTGGTGTTTCAAGTTTTTTTTCTTGCCCTGGGTTCATGTTAGTCAGGTACGTATATAGTTGGATCATTAACCTTGAAGGCTTTTTTTGAGTCTTAAGTCCTAGTCTTACTCTGAGACGAGTAGATGTGCTTGGCAGACGGGCAATTACATTGCATGAAAGAGATAGGAATAGAAACAAGAATGCTTTTTGCTTTAGTGTATTAAAAAATAAATAAATAAATAAAAACAACCATAAACAAATAGGTTATCTTTCTCAGTTCGAGATACTTTACATAACTATCAGGATTTTGATACTTCCCCAACCATCCCCCAGTTCATACCTATCTTCCTAAACAATTTAACCCATCCCATCAATGAACAAAACACACACACACACAGACACACACATATTTATATATAATCACAAAGCAGGAAACCCAACAAAACACTCCCCCTTCGCTCTCCACCGTCCCTCCCCACCACTACCCTTCCTACTACCACTACCAATACTACTACACGTTCCCATTCCCTTAGATCTGTCTTTAGCTGAACCAACCCACTCAAACCCCACCCCCTCCTCTTCAAGCATCATTCTCTTCCTCTCCAGATTTGCATGTCCGCTCGCCGGCCCAGCGCCCATGTACCCGCCCAGCCCGCCGTCGGCACTGAGTACCCGGTGACAGGGCACGTCGGGGGCGAAAGGGTTCGTCCGCATGGCGGTGCCGATGGCGCGTGCACTGGAGTTGAGATGCTTTGCGAGAGCGGCGTAGGTGGTCCAGCGGCCGGCGGGGATGGAGAGGAGGGTTAGGTATACCCGCCGGCGGTGGGGGGTTAGGGTTGGGTGGGATTTTATGCGGTGGATTTGTTTGAGGATTTTGGGGGTTGGGGTTGGGGTTGAGGTGGGGGAGTTGTTTTTGTGTGGAGATGGAGATGGAGATGGAGATGGAGATGGAGATGTGGTTGTGGTTGTGGCTGTGGTTTGTTGTGGTTCTGGTTCTTGGGGTTTGGTGGCGGTCATGGCTGTTCTTTTTGGATTCTTTTTATTTGTTTTGTTGTCTTTAGGGAGTGTTGGAGGGCTGGGCTGGTTAGGTGGTTTGTATTTGCATGTTTTACTGGAGTTACGTACCTAAGTGGTGATATTGGTTTGGTTAATAAATTATATAGATTGGAGGAAGTGAGGTGGTGGGTAGAAAGTATTGTGGTAGGTTTTATATGCTTCTTATGATGGATGTTCCGTTGATGATGTTGTGGAATTGACCAATCAGGTTCTGCGTTGGGATCGACCCTCTGGCACTTCACACGATCTACAACATAAATACTACCAACTACCAGGTAGTAGTAGATTAACCCCCTTAAAGATACGACTTACAGCCTGTGATATTAGAGAAGAGAATAGAATGTCATTGACGACCAGTCTTTGCAATATGGCGTCGGGTATATCGCACAAGTGGGTATCCCTGATCTACATGTATATTATAGCGTGTTCAACCGTCACCTCGTTGAGTCGTTCCTCATCCATGTGCAAAAAGTCCTCCCCACTACGCACTCAAAGCATGCTCCTCATGTGCATCTGTCGGCTTCCCCATCTCCGGATCCACCGCGCTGTTCTTGCGGTTGGCTGTTTCAATGTACCCTGGATTTTCCGCCTTGAGACGGGCGAAAGTGCGCTCGGCATCCCACACCCAGGGTGTATCGGCAGCAAACAGCAAGTCCATGTCCTCCAGTGTCCGCTGGTTACTCTCCGGATAAAGAGCCCATACCATCGGGATGGTGATGACATTGCTGGCCGCAAATACATACAGCGTCTTTTCGCCGATGGCCTCGAACATCACTGGGCACAACAGAGTCTAGCCAATCAGTCAGTGAGCCTCTCAAATAGTCTGTAGGGCATTTCTTACCAGCCAGCCGTTTCCAATACTCCATCCCACAACACCCCAGGCGTTTCCTTTTGCGCGGACCGCCAACGGATATATCTCAGCAGGATAGATCCATGGTACTAATCCAGTTAGCAGAGCCAACAGAAGTAGTGGGAGCATCCTACGTACCTGTCAACCACGTAGCTCCAAAGACAGAAGTGAAAATGAAGACCATCGACGCTGCGGCGGCGCCAAAGGAGTTGGCCCGAGAGAGATTTCCATCCGCTCGGGCATCAATGGCAAGCCGGGAGAAGCCTCCGGCTAGGAACATGGCGATACCCTGCGCGGTGGATCCCCAGTACAAAGTCCACCTACGACCAATCCGGTCAAGTGTGAAGACACAGACAAGGGTAGCAAACTAATCCTGTCAGTCATGTCATTACCGGGGGGGGGCTCTGGCCATCCTACCATATAGAAGACATTATTCAAACCACTGATCCACTGGCTCTTCATCGAGTCGAATCCAGCAATGCTAAAGATAGTTGGAGCATCTACACTCGTCAGTGATGTACTTGTGGGAGCTTCGAGTAGACATACAAACGGTAACACCAGCAATGCCGACCCATTCCTGCATGATCTGCAGCCAGACTACCAGTTGGACACGTCGCCCAAGATGTAGCTTGCCTGTTTTGTAGCCGAAGAGCATCGCCAAATAAGAAGTGCTATGGTTCATGCTTTTCTCCATCTCTGCCACGTTTTGGATGTCCCGGAACTCCGCCTCAGCGCGAACTGCGTCCTCATCGCTGCTTCCACGGAGCCGCCCAAGAATGTAGCGGGCTTCTTGCTCGCGACCGACTTTAACCAACCATCGTGGGGACTCTGGGAAAAACCAAACAACGACAAACAGGAGGAGTAAAAAGATGATTTGGAACGCGATCGGGAATCGCCAGCGGAATGGAGACTTCCCCCCATCGATGAAGGACAGTCCACTAGAGTCTATTAGACAAGTCTAGATGTTTGGAAGGTTAAAACCTACAATTCCAGCCAATAAGCTAGGACGACACCGAAGATGTTCAGAGTAAATTCAATTGCAATAAATTGTCCTCGAGATGTGTGCTCGGCAGTCTCTGTCGCCCAGACCGGAACAATTGCGTTCAGAATACCAGTGCCAATGCCATTGATAAAACGCGCTGAGTAGTTGTTAGCCTATAGGGTCTGGGAGGTGCTCACCCGTAGTAGACTTACAGCAAATCATCCAGTTGTGGTTTTGCGCGGAACACTGCAATGCAGCACCAAGAATAGCCCAGAGAGCGCCTGCCGCAATGGTCTTGATCCGGCCAATACGATCTCCGGTCCAGCCACCAAGGAGTGCGCCGAACAATGTCCCCAGATAATAGACTGACACGATTCCACCTTGCAGCAGACTGTCCGTCACAACTGGGGTGAGATAGCCGTCCTTCATCTCGGTGTACCCGAATCCCATGAGGTCGATGTAGTCTTTCGAGTTGTTGACTCCTGCCATCATGCCCTGGTCGTAGCCGAAGAAAAGAATCGACAACGCCGCAACACTGTTGATGCCGATGAGAAGCTTGCGCTTCTCCAATTTGTGGACAACATTCCACTTGGGTATCTGATCACACATGGCGAGAAGCCAATGTCTTGAAAATTAACAGCGAAGAATGACTCAATAACCCAACAAAGGGGGCGCCTCGGGACCCTCCACTTCTTGCTCAAATAGCTTTATAGAAAGGTTAAGATACGAATAGTACCGCCAGAGACCTCCCACAGACACCTGTGGGGTGATACGAGGTCTATATATGGGCTTGCCGAAAAACTGCAATCGGCCGATGGCTGA
Organism: Aspergillus caelatus; assembly: GCF_009193585.1. Lineage (NCBI taxonomy): Eukaryota > Fungi > Ascomycota > Eurotiomycetes > Eurotiales > Aspergillaceae > Aspergillus > Aspergillus caelatus. Next base: position 3,786 of record NW_022475394.1, read on the forward strand.
CGGCTATTCTGTTCTGCATAGTGATCGACCGGGCCATGGATGATACTCGAGGCCATTTTGAATCGAATTAGGTTACATTCCGTGTGGGAGAAACCTAGAAGACTGGGTTGGAGACATAGCACATGCAAGGTAGTTAATTTCTCCACCGAGGAGTACGATATTACTCGCCAAACGGCCCCGCAAGAGAAAAAAAATCTGGAGATAGCGAAAGCCGGATTTGGCTCCAGACCGGGAAGATACGAGTCAAAATCGGTAATCCGGGCGGCGGGAAAGACGATGCCATTGATATTTGGACCGGCTTTCTTAACCGGCAAGGGAACCCGGGAAAACTTCACCACACTTCATCTTCATAGAAAACCGACTTTTGCATCGCAGAAAGATTAAACCTGACAGCGCTAGCCGAGGACACGTTCGACTCGTTTAAACCTATAGTCGCAAAAGAGTGTTTCATTGCGTCAATTGGTGAAGATCGCCTTTTCGAAAAACCCGGTCCACGGACGGTGTCATAACTTGAGCACCAATCCGGGACGACGGAAGGATCCAGTATGGGCGTGAAGATTGACGAATACAGGCGTTGGCCAGTGCCATCTTTCATTGCGGGGATTCTGGGGATCTTTTGGGTGGGGAATTTTCCAGGAGAAAAAGGAAAAGTCGTTCGGGACTTCCCCGACAATGAGCAGGTGACTCGGAACACCTGATTCCCAGGTGAATTTATCCTTTTTTTTTTCTTTTTTTTTTTTCCAAGGTTGTCTTTCTACAATACCCTATGGGTAAAGCTACTTACATGGAGTCCATGCGCCGGTCGGACGTTGATTTACCTCCGACATGTTAGATACATTCTCATCTCACCTAATTCACTTACTAGAGATTACCCGTACGCGATTCAAAATTGAAATATAGTTCCCTAATCTTCGATATATATGAATATGTGTACCAGCCAAACGAGACCGAAGAACCGGCTTGCGCTCCAACCAACCTCATCGTTCATTGCTTTCCACAGTAAAACAGCAACCTATCTAATGATGTATCTCTTTACTCGTCGGGGTTTTAATCGTCCACGTACCCGTGCTCCTTGAGAGCTTTCTGGAGGATGTCAAGCACCACGGGTTGCTTGCGGGCATTATATTCCATCACGGTCTCCCCAGCCAATCGACTAGCGGCAGCTGCCTGCCGTTTGATATCTGCATACCTTTGGCGGTCGTCCTCATGATTGCGCAACCAGTCACGGAACAGTCGATGGCGAATGAGTTCCGCGCTATTCGGACCGAATATATGGATATTCGCATATGGTTCATTGGAACCGAAAAGGCGATGGTCATGCCAGCCAGGTTCGCGAAGCAAGAACTGAAAGCCCGCAGCCTCAAGGGCGGGCACGTAGGAGTCTTCTGCCGTGGGATCAGCAACAACGACGTCAACATCGATAACCGCTTTGGCTGGTAAACTTGGCACGCTGGTTGACCCGACGTGCTCAATAGAAAGAAGTCGATTGCCAAGGGAGCCAGCGATCCGGCGTGCAATAATCGCAAACGCTTCCGGCCATGTTGGATCCGGCTCCACGATCTCAATCAACTTTTGCGGCCGAGTTGAAACGATTTCGACGGCCGGCTCTTGAGACAACACTTTAATCTCACTCGTGGAGGGCATCCTGGTAGCAAGCAATGTCTTATGGTAATATGTATTCTACCGATGATGTTGCAGCTAGATCATGCTTCCAGTGATCCTGAGGACAGTTTTGCGCAAGATTGCATAAGCTGGATGACTCAGAATAAGATCAATCTTTCCCCCCTCCCCAAGACTCGTATTAGGCACCCAATAACTGGAGTGCGGCTAGTAACAATAAGGTATAGCCATTTCCCTGGATTCTTAAGAGAACAAGGGACTTCCATATCGGACCATATTGTCTCCGTATACTGGTCTTCAGCGATTCGATGTCACGAACTTCTATGCTTCTTAGCACACCAACTTGTTTCCCGGCATCACAGTCGCATTGAACGATCGATATTCTCATGTCTGCTTAGATCAGTAGATGTTCGATTTCGGCTGGACAAAAACTTGAACCCTTCCAGCTATAAAGCCTTCACTTAAGCAATACCTTTTCTGTCCATGTACCTACATGTGGACATTGCACTTTTGAAAAAGTCATTCATACCCAACAATCCAACCAACGCGGCCATCAGAAAAGCTAACAAACCATTCCTGCATAATAATTATCCCAAATGGCATCTTGGGGTTAGAAGTATCAAAAGGTCTTGTTGTCGGGGAACAGCGAGAGAGACATACTTCGATTACGTTATTTACCATGCAGGTGACTTGGGCCTCACTGGAAGATGCCGACGATAACCTTGGAGGTGTATTATTGATTCCACGTTACCCGCGGAGAACACACGACTTCCTATACGTCCATTTTTTGCCTTTTTCTAAGTTGATAATTCATACCAAAAGAAAGGCCAACATTGCAAGGTGCGAGAGATCTTCACTGAATTTACATGGAGCTGTTAGTCATCGTAGGTCAAGTGTCGCTTTTCCTTTTAGGCGGGTTTATGAGGTAATTATGGTTCACCGGCCCGCTGACAAAGCGTTGCAGATTGCCTTGAATCCTCCGTACACCACCGTATCGCGTATTGGACCTAGATAGAAGGTCTGGAATGCCTGGCGAGGTTGGCCAGGAGGAGATCCAAGAGCCCAATGACCTCATGCCCAGTTGAACTATAGACGTCCACTTTGTACGGCGTATGTGCCATACCACTGGGTCGGCAATATGGCAAAGGTTAGCCGAATTGACCCGAAGATCACTGGCCTGGATAATTACATACGCGGCGGAATACCGTATCAATACCGGCCCGCCAGCTTCTGCTGGCAAAACCTCAAGAAAGCTTCTTGTCCCAACATCCTTTTTCCCTATACTATACCCTTCTTCCTTCTACCACCTGCAATTGCTACCTCCCCTTTCCTCTCCACCTACTTTAATTGGAGGATTGGCTGTCCCTTATAATCTCTATCCCTGCAGTTTTTTTCTTCTTTAATTCCCCATCTTTTTCACCATGTTCCGGAGTCTCTTGCCGCGGGCTGCACCGCGGGCTGCCCTCCGCACTGCTCGCCCTCAACCTGTCCCTTCTAACTTCGTCGCTGCTCCTACCCTCTCCTTCTTCTCGAAACGTGGCTATGCCTCCGAGTCTGGTATGTGTCCGGTCTTTTCCCCTGCGATGAAACAGCTAGGGACAGGGCCTGCGCTTCCGAAAACGGCTGAGATAGGTTACTGATGGGCGTTGGGATAGGTGAACATGACCTTGTTATCATCGGTGGTGGTGTCGCTGGATACGTTGCTGCCATCAAGGCCGGTCAAGAGGGCTTGAAGGTGCGCTCAAACGCTCAGTGTACCTCAATCGGAGATTTTTTGCTAACCACGGAGATCGCCGACAGACTGTCTGTATCGAGAAGCGCGGCCGTCTTGGAGGCACCTGCTTGAACGTCGGCTGTATCCCCTCGAAATCTCTCTTGAACAACTCCCACCTTTACCACCAGATTCTCCACGATACGAAAAAGCGCGGTATTGAGGTCGGTGATGTCAAGCTGAACCTCGAGCAGATGATGAAGGCCAAGGACACCTCTGTCGAGGGTCTGACGAAGGGTATTGAGTTCTTGCTCAAGAAGAACGGTGTCGACTACGTCAAGGGTACTGGTGCTCTTGTTGATCCTAACACTGTCAAGGTGAACCTGCTCGAGGGTGGTGAACAGACCCTCCGCGGAAAGAACATCCTCATCGCCACCGGTAGCGAGGCCACCCCTTTCCCCGGCCTGAACATCGACGAGAAGCGCATCATCACTAGCACCGGTGCTCTTGCGCTGCAGGAAGTTCCCAAGAAGATGGTTGTCATTGGTGGAGGTATCATCGGTTTGGAGATGGTATGATTGCGAATTTTGCGACGTGAGAGGTTTGAGACATCAATCTCCGTACTAACGTTGGTGACAGGCTTCCGTTTGGTCTCGTCTCGGTGCCGAAGTTACCGTTGTTGAATTCTTGAACCAGATCGGTGGACCTGGTATGGATGCAGAGATCGCCAAGCAGGCTCAGAAGATCCTGTCGAAGCAGGGTATCAAGTTCAAGACCGGCACCAAGGTTACCAAGGGTGATGACAGTGGCGCTTCTGTTTCTATTAGCGTCGAGTCTGCCAAGGGCGGCAAGGAGGAGACCCTGGACGCTGACGTTGTTCTGGTTGCCATCGGTCGCAGACCTTACACCGAGGGTCTTGGCTTGGAGAACGTTGGTATTGAGAAGGACGAGCGGGGCCGTCTGGTCATCGACCAGGAGTACCGTACTAAGGTCCCCCACATCCGTGTCGTTGGTGACTGCACTTTCGGCCCCATGCTTGCCCACAAGGCTGAGGAGGAGGCTGTTGCCGCTGTTGAGTACATCACCAAGGGCTACGGTCACGTCAACTACGGTGTCATCCCCAGTGTCATGTACACTCACCCCGAAGTTGCCTGGGTTGGCCAGAACGAGGCGGAAGTCAAGGCCGCTGGCATCAAATACCGTGTCGGTACTTTCCCCTTCAGCGCCAACTCCCGTGCCAAGACCAACCTCGACACCGAGGGTCAGGTCAAGTTCATTGCTGATGCTGAGACTGACCGTGTGCTCGGTGTTCACATCATTGGCCCCAACGCCGGTGAGATGGTTGGAGAGGCTACTCTGGCCGTTGAGTACGGTGCTTCTTGCGAGGACATCGCCCGGACGTGTCACGCTCACCCCACTCTTTCCGAAGCTTTCAAGGAGGCTGCCATGGCTACCTACTCTAAGGCCATCCACTTCTAAGTTCATGTTACCAATTCGCCATCTGTATCTTTTTAGACTAGCTACGCTAGCAACCTGTAGCATTTGACTGGTTATATTTCCTATGTTGGCTGTGTACTGAGAGTTTATGAATAAAAGACATTATTCTTATCACAAAGAGTAACTGGACGGACGTCTCTGTCGTCATGCGAGACTAGTATGTGATTGTATTTGATGTGATGGTCCGGACTGGACACCAGTATGAAGAGATGGTATCTAGCTGAATTTCTACCAGCACGGAAGTGGGAGGCCCGTCCTTTCATCAGGACATTGCTATGGACTAGTTCCCAACGGCACTTAATTAGCGCAGACTCAACGGTTTACGCTCTATTCGGGAATCTGAAACACGTGGCCCGACGATGTAGGCATCTGTCTGCTATACGTCATGGACGGCGCAAAGGGAAGCACCCATTCCTTCAAAACAGCAAGGAAGGCGTTGCAAACAGCATCCACAGCCTGTTCACGAGACGCTCCACAGCTTTCAACATACACTTTCAAACAGTCAGTCACAGAATCCAAAGGGCCCGGGATGGGTATGCCACTTACGCTTAACTTTAGGCTCCGTCCCCGAGGCACGGAACGTAAACCGCACATCCTGATCCAACCAGAGAGTCAACATCTGGCTTGACTTATCTACTGGTAGCGTAGGCTTGTTGTCGGCCGTGCCGGAATCATAGCCTTCGGTCATATCTCGCCAGCGCAGAATCTTGAATGGTCCCAGGGTCCTCTCGGCTCTATAGGGTCCATTCCGGATAGCGCCGAACAAAGCCATTGTTGTCTCCGGGTTCGGGGAGCGGAAGTAATTGTTGAGGGTTTCATAGTGGCCATATTCCTTGAAGAGCTGCTGTAGTTTCATGTAGGGGGTGAGTCCTTGCGATTGCCATTTGGCTTGTGCTGCTAGGAAGACCATCGCTGCTGTGATACCGTCTTTGTCGTGGCAGACGGCTGGGAACATGTAGCCTAGTGCTTCTTCGAATGCGTAGGGGACATTGTAGCCCTCGCCTTCGAGGCGTCGGGCAATGTTCCCCATCCATTTGAAACCGGTTAGTGCTTCTTCGAATTGAATGCCCTTGGCTGTTGCCATTTTCTCGAGCATGCCTGTCGACACTGTGGAGTTTAGGACAGCAATGCGTGCGTCGTTTTTGTTCTCCAAGGAGTCAAACAGGTGCGATGCGAGTAAGACTCCGATATGATTACCTGTGAAAGAAAACCATGATCCGCTGAATGTTTGGTCAGATCATCGGTGGTATTCAATGATATCAGAGTGCAGCACGTACTCAACTTTCTCCGCGGCAGCAAAGCGATCCGCATCTGGATCATGGGAAATGATCAGGGTTTTGCCTTCCCTATCAGCGGTTTGCATGGCCAGGTCCAAAGCACCAGCTTCTTCGGGGTTAGGGAATGATACTGTCGGAAAATCCGGGTTGGGTTCTACTTGTTCCGGCACGGGCGTGAATTCGGTTACGCCCACAGACTGGCAGAGGTCGGGGAAGACAAGGCCTCCAACTCCGTGCAGGGGTGTGTAGACAAAAGGTCTTGGTTGTTTCCAGTCAGACACAGTTGAGTTCTACATGAGTGATTAGCGCTGTTGGAAGCAAAGTAGGTGGCCACTTACGGCGTAATCCCAAACTGTCTTTGTATAGTGAGGCAAGATGGTCTTGTATGCATCGGCGTGTAGATATTCGCATTCCTGAAGATCTTTCCAGGCGCCAGGCCACGGGGCCAAGTTTTCCTCAATCGATTGGGCTATCTCTACATCAATGGGGGTGTTGATCTGGGCGCCGTTCTTAAAGTAGCTGGGAGTATGTCAGTGATAACTAAATGGAACAGATGAGCAAGGTGTAACGGACACTTTGTAGCCTGTAGAAAAAGTGGTTAGTAGGTCAATGCATCGTATTTGAGGGACTAAGGCTTACCATTATCTTGTGCCGGGTTCTACTGGAGAGTTAGTTTTATTTTCATTTTCGGTTTTCTGGGGTCTTTGAGGGAAAACCTACATGGCTCGCAGTGATCATAATACCAGCAGCCGCTTTCAAGTGAGTTACTCCAAAAGGCACGGATGGAGTCACAGAGGGTTCGGAATAGAACCAAACCGGGATCTGTTGTGAGATGAAGGCATTCGCAGCTAGAGCTGCAAACTTGGCCGAGTTATGACGAGCATCATGGCCAATAACCACTCCGCCCGAAGCACTGTCCGTATGCTTATCCTTCAAATACTTGGCCAGGCCTTGGGACGCCTGGATGACGGTCAAAGAGTTCATGCAAGAGAACCCTGCCGCCATCCGGCCGCGAAGGCCTGCAGTCCCGAATTGAATTCCTATTGTTTACGGTTAACTTGAACTGGTCGGTACAATAACCATAGTAATTTATGACATGTCACATACGTTTTTGAAGCCGTTGCTCAAGATCAGCGACAGCGCCGGAATCCCGAAGTTGTTGGATCTCGGCGCGGGTGGTGGGGTCCTGCGACGTTAGAATGGGCCTGAAGCTTTGGGTGTCGGAGATATAAATATCGACGTCTACGTACTTGGTCCCACTCCAGCCATTTTTGAATGAGCGGAGAAAGTGAGTCCTACACCGGTTAGAAATGTGACATAGTATTCGTATGAGGGGTGGTGGTTACTACCATTATCGAGAACGAAAGATGATCATAAGATCTATTCTGAAAGAGGTAGTGTAGTAGGGTAGTAGGAGGAGGCAACACCGAATGATAGAGGAGGATGCGGAAATGGAGGAATGTAAGTGGACTGATTTAAAAAAAGGATGGGGTGACGATCGACAGCGCGTTTCCAATTCCTCAATAACGTCCACCGCTTCCACCCGCTGCGTACTAACTAATTAGACCCTCTCTCTGCTGCAACCTTCCTCCACTACTACTTCCCACTCCTTCCGATCCCTTGCTACCATTTTCCCTTCTTTTTCTTCTTCTTCTTGTTTTTCTTCCTTCCTTACCTACGCAGGCCGTACGATGTTGACCCGAACTACTTTACTCTACCGCGACTGAGCTGGATACGATCGTTCTCTTAAATATCATGGCCGACACTCTCAAAGCTGCCGCAACACCGACACCCACGTCGAGAAAGGATACTATCCTGTCACGGCGTTGGATCGAAGGTCAGATCGCCGAAGGCAAGCATGTTATTGTTTACGACGACCGGGTGTTGAAAGTCGATGCATGGATCAAATTCCATCCGGGTGGTGACAAGTCGATTAAGCATATGGTGGGAAAAGATGCGACGGATGAGATCAATGCGTATGTGTTTCGGACATCCTCGAATGCTAGTTGTGATATACTGGAAAGCCTTCCTGGATCACTAACAACCTTCCGTACAGTTTACATTCAAAGGAAGCGCGCCAGCGGATGTTGGCCTTCCAGATCGGACGCATCCAGGGTCCGTGGTTAAACTTCCTCCCACCGATCCAAGGCGGGAAGTTCCGCCCATATACCGAGGCAACTTGCACGTCAGATGAAGACAGTTCTGGTCAGGACATGTCTACACCGCCGTCTCCGATCTTCGACTCAGTTGACGCTAAGCCCGGCCTCCGCCGGCGAAAGTCTGTTTCCTCGGATACGTCCGTTTCCACCTCAGCGACCCCGGAGTTTGAGCCAAAGCCGTTCTTTCTCGACGCTCGAACCCAGGAAGAGATCGTCCTTGATGTTGCCAAATACCCGTCTTTGGATACGGAAAGCCAGGAGAGTATCAAACAGAAGTATCGTGCATTAGACCAGCGGATTCGTGATGAAGGCCTATACGACTGCAACTATTTCTCTTACTTCATTGAATGCTGCCGCTATACGCTCTTCGCGTCTCTGTCCTACCTATTCCTCCGCTTGGGTTGGTATGCAACCTCGGGATTCTTTTTAGGATGCTTCTGGCACCAGCTCGTCTTCACCGCCCATGATTCAGGACACATGGGCATTACCCATCATTTCCACGTGGACAGTGTGATTGGCATCATCATTGCCGATTACCTTGGAGGTCTAAGCCTAGGATGGTGGAAGCGCAACCACAATGTCCACCATATTGTGACGAATGCACCTGAACATGACCCCGATATCGAACACATGCCCTTCTTTGCCATCTCGCACCGTTTCCTCACCAGTCTCCGCAGCACGTACTATGAACGTATTATGACGTTTGACGCCTTTGCCAACTTCATGCTACGCTATCAAAACTATCTTTACTATCCGATTCTCTTGTTTGGTCGCTTCAACTTGTATCGCCTAAGCTGGGAATATCTGCTGTGCGGTCAAGCGCCGAAAAAAGGCCCTGCTTGGTGGCACCGGTGGTTTGAAATCGGTGGCCAAATCTTCTTCTGGTATTGGTTTGGGTACGGCGTGGTGTACCGTAGTATTCCCGACTGGGGTAGCCGGCTGATTTTCATTTTGATCTCGCACATGGTGACTGCCCCGTTACACGTGCAGATTACTCTCTCCCATTTTGCCATGTCGACGGCCGACCTGGGTGTCAACGAGTCTTTCCCCCAGAAGATGCTTCGCACCACCATGGATGTCGACTGCCCAACCTGGCTTGACTTCTTCCACGGAGGTTTGCAGTTCCAGGCCATTCACCACCTGTACCCACGCATCCCACGCCACAACCTGCGTCGTACTCAAAAGTTAGTTATGGAATTCTGCCGCGACACTGGCATCCCGTATGCCGTCTTCACCTTCTACGATGGCAACAAAGAAGTTATCGGAAAGCTTGGTGATGTCGCGAAGCAGGTCCGTATCCTTGATGAATGCCGGAAGTCGTGCGCCCAACAGGGCGTCTTCTCAGACCATCACTAGATGGCTACCGTGCTCTTCTAGATGCGTACTGCCCCTCTGATTAACCGTGGTCTCTGCGATCAACCGCATACTCTGGCCCCGTGTATATATTGCACAGTTGTATATAATAATGCCTGCGGACTGTCTTGGGGTATCGGTACCGGCCACCGTTGGAAGATTTGATGTCGACAGATTCGTAATGCCCTATTGATGATGAGATAATGTCCCTCAGTTTGACGTCGGTTATTATTTATATGTATGAGCATCCACTTTAGAGAGTAGAATTATGATCATACCATATGACTTACAAATCCACGTTCCCTTACATATTATACTTGTCCAGGCCCTGCCTTTCCATATATGTACGCTTGTTTTCTTTACTCAATAACGCCCAACATCCGGGGTCTATTAAAGAATGCAGTATGTACACAAACCACGAGGCTCTATGGTCATCATTACAGCATCATGAAAAATCACCATTCATCAGCTAGCATCACCCCATCATACCTCCAGCCCGCGCCACTTTCTTAGCTCTCTGCTGTCGACGATTATGGTTCGCCCTACTGGCCTTATTCTCCTCCTTCCTCTGCCGCTGTGCGGTCGTATTCCCGTCACCGGAACCACCCGCATTACCACCACGCCCGCGTCCAGCACCACCACCCCGTCGACCGCCACGACCACGCCCCCTACCGGGGCCGCCTCTACCTCGAGACCCAGAACCAGCCGGCTCATCAGTCTCACTCCCAGACTCCCCATCACCCCTAGGCCCAGGCCTCCGATAAGCCGTGGGCTTAATCTCCGGCTGCGTAAGACCTGTCCCACCAGGCCCAACCACCGAAAGCGACAACCGATCCTCCAACTTCGCCAACCGCTTCGAATCCCGCGCCAGCATAACAGCCCACCCCTCAATCGCTTCATCCGTCATGCCCGTCTCACGCTTCAGTGAAGCCCGCGGCTGTGATCGACGGGTTGCCGAGTCCCGAGCAAACAGCGCCGGCGTAGCCTTGTACGTCCGGAATAGTGTTAGATCGAGCTCGTCCGCTTTCTGTTTCGCATCGGCGTCTGTGTCAGTGGTGGTGGCGTCCACGGTGCCACCTACGTCTGCTACGTCGTAGGTATCGTCGCGTTCGTCGTCATCTGAGTCGAAGGTCGCCAGCGCTGACATGATGGCCGCTTTATTGGCGGCGTGTTTGCTGCGATCTGCGAGGATGTCGTCTGCTGTTTGGTCTGCATTTGCGCGGCCGAAGCGCAATTTGTCTGTTTCGGCGAGGTCGGCCAGGTCGACGTCTTTGTCGAAGACGTTTTTGCGGGGTTGAATTGGTGGAGAGGGGATTTCTGGTGGTGTTGGGCGGGGAGGGAAGGGGTCGTGCTTGGGGGTAGTGGTGTTAGTAGTGGGGAGCTGTTCTGATTTATCAAGGTCCCGGAGTTCAGGGGGGATAGAGTCATCCAGGAGATGTGCGATGACGGTCTCCGGGTTATCGTCGTAGACATCAAGTAGACGGACAATGTACCCCGATCCCAGGTCAGGGAAGAGGTCTTGGATCTGCGTGACGAGGGACATTCTGTGGATGTGCATGTCTTCTGCTTGGGGGAGATCTGTGGCGGCTCGGGCTTTGCCTTTGTCAAGCCTTTTCTTTTGTTTCTGGTAGCGGTGGTGGAATACATTTGATTCAGTTTGGTATACGCGCAGACTGGAGAGGAGATCTTGGCCGCGTTTCTGCGGGTGCGAAATTAGATACCGGTCCAGACGGGCGAGGAGATCTGAGCTGCAGATGAGATCGGAGAGGAGGGTGGGTTCCTTCTTTGTTGTGGGTGCGTTGATCCCTGCGCTGGCTTTTAGGCTGAATAGCTGGTCCAGAAGTAGGGAGAGGTTTGGTTTCGGGCCTTTTAGTAGAGATGTAAGGCCGACGTAGACGATGGCGACGAGTACTTTGCGGAAGTCGTCCGTCTTGTGTGCTTGATATGCTTCGCAGCATGTGTCCAGGAAGTCGGAGCCGGCCATCAGCGCCTGGCCGCATGTGGGGAGGACAGAGCCCAAGATGGTTAATAGGCGAATGTCAGAGATGATCTTTGAAGCTTGTGCGGGGCTTGACATGGACAGCTGTTTCGTCATGGTTGTCTTTGCCTTCTCGAGGCTCGATGATATCGTCTCTTCATGCTTGTCCCATGCTTCGGATAGTAATTTCTTCAGCGCAGAGCTGGAGGGATAACAGCTGCACACGTTGCCCAGGTACTTCCATTCCAGTAGATCAGGTGGTGACGTGGGCGCGTCCAACAAGAGTCGTCTTGTGAGCAAGAAACATAGCTTCCGTAGTGTTCTTGCTCTCGGCCCCATATGCAAACCCGGCGTACGAGTGCTTGCCAGCTGGTCATAGAATGAAGCCAAGAAGGTGACTGCGGAGTCATCTGTGGACGCATGTTCTGTGAATTCCGCATCGGATGCTTCTATGCGCAGGGTCAGAAGCAGGATCCACGCATCTATATAGAGCTCCCATTCCTGGGGTGGTATGGCACTTTGCACCGCGGGGGGTGGAACTGGTGCAAGAGGAGGCCAATTTGCCATGACACAGCGGTTCTACAAAAGTAACGACGCAGAAACAAGAAGTATGCTAGAGAATAAAAGCTCAAAACGAAAGTAAAAAAAAGGGAAGTCAAGAATATATCGTCATCATTAAACTTGACAATCAGCCCCATATTCTTTATCGCATTTATCAGATGGCATGTCATTGGTGATCTGCTGACTCATTCACCCCGGGCGCCCGATCCGGTTAGCACAAGATAGGCGAGCGCCAAGACACAGCACCCGCACAAGCGGCGCTAAGCGCACTATCGAAAAAAAAAGCGAAAGAATTCACGATAATAATAATCGCGTATCGCCCAGAGCTATTCCAACGGCCATCATCACCTTACCGAACCTCGAAGTTCAGGTCTTGATTGGCAACTAGCCTTACTTTACGGTTGGTCCCCCCACTCCCACATTTATCTCTTTTTCCTTCTTCCCCTTCTTGCAACTAACCCGTCGACCTCTAGCCATCTCAATCCCGGTCTCCCCACCGCAAACCAACCGTCAAGATGTCTTTCCAGAAGCCCGAGAAGGATTTCGGCGAGGGCCCTGTACGTTGATCCAACTGCTCTCCAACCCCAAGTTCATCTCAAGAAGAAGATGACGGACGACGGGCGGAAGAGAAGCTACGAAACAATGCGCCAGCCATACTAACAGTCCCCAACAGAAGGTCCACAAGATCCGTATCACCCTTACCTCTCGCAAGGTCGCCTCCCTCGAGAAGGTTTGCTCTGAGCTGATCGAGCGTGCCCGCTCCAAGTCCCTCCACGTCAAGGGTCCCGTCCGTCTTCCCACCAAGACCCTTCACATCTCCACCCGTAAGACCCCCAACGGTGAGGGTTCTAAGACCTGGGACAAGTACGAGATGCGCATCCACAAGCGTCTCATCGAGTATGTTGCACTTCATCTACCCTTGTGACTAGAGAAGCGGTTACTAACGAATTGATTCAGCCTCCTCGCCCCCACTGAGACTGTCAAGCAGATCATCATCAACATCGAGGCTGGTGTTGAGGTCGAGGTCACCATTGCCGCTTAAATTTACTCTAAAATGTTCTAGTTCAGTCTAGGGAGGGAGTGATATCCGCTCTTGACTGGGGTGGGCGAGTTTGGCGCGTGCTGGGCTTTCGTCGATATCCGCTAGAATCTGGCATAAAAATGGAAAAGTTTGTGGGAAAGTACTCTTTGGTGTTGTTGTACGCTGGTTGTAGAACGTATGTAACGTATGGAATATGTAGAACCGTAGGACGTGTACGGTTGTAGATTTGTAGTTTGGTGTTGCTTGGCAATCCTGTTCACTGGATGGCTGGTTGAAGGCGCCCTGTCTTCCATGTGATCGTCATATTAAAAGAAAAGAAGTAACTATATACTACAAAGTTCGTGAAGTGCATATCGAAAAATAAAAAACCATGGTATCCTCGACGTTCTCCAGGCCCTAAAAGTCGAAGCTCACCCATTCCGTCTTAGGTGGCACGCTGGGAATAATGCCGTCCTTGAAGTATCCGTTTTTCACAAAGAACTCATACTGTTCCGTAACCTCGGGGGTATACTGTTCCGGTTTTCCTGTTGCATCTCTCAAGCTCGCCTGGTCGGGAGGCCCATCCGGGAAGAAGATGCGAACATATGTTTGGCGGTCCTGAGGGTGCAGATAACACGGGTTGTTGTCAATATACTTGACTGGTTGTCCTTTCCATGTGGACAGTCTCTTGGTCATAGGGTCTCGGACCGTCTGGCCAGCTAAGGGTGGAATGGGGCTGAGCTGGTTCGGATCCTCAACCTTGATGATGGCAGGAGGACCAGTGCCTGCCGTGGCGGTAGGAATTGGGGGTTGTTGTTGTTGTTGTTGTTGAGCGGGCTGTGCGAACCCGGATGCTGGCTGGCCAAAGGGTGAAGGAGTGGCCTGTGATTGTTGTTGTTGCTGCTGTGGTTGACTGGGAGCCCCGAAAGGATTTGGTGCGGTGGGTGGCTGGCCAAATGGGTTTGACTGTGGCTGGGGTTGGGGCTGGCCAAATGGGGATGATGTTTGTGTGGGCTGGCCGAAGCTGCCCGTTGTCGCTGGGGTTGTTGATGACTGTCCAAATCCAGAAGATGTTGCAGGTTGTTGATTAGCAGCCTGTGCAAATGGAGACACGGCTGATGCGGCTTGGCCAAAACCGACACCTGCGCTTTGATTTTGGTTTGATATTGCGCCAAAAGGAGATGCGTTGGCGGATGTGCCGAATGATGAGCCTCCTAATGTTGAAGGTTGCCCAAACGCTGATGTTTGACCGAAAGCGGGCTGGCCTGAGTTCGACTGGCCTAAACTGGGCTGTCCAAACGCTGGTTTACCAAACGCAGGCTGTCCACCACCTAGCCCCGAAGGTTTACCAAAGGCTGATCCCGAACCCAATGTACTTGATTGTCCAAACCCAGAGCTCTGCCCCAAGGTAGATGGTTGACCAAATCCCGATGGCTGACCTAACGCCGATGGCTGACCGAACCCAGAGGGCTTGCCAAAGGCTGATCCTGAGCCTAAAGCACTTGGTTGTCCGAAACCAGAGCTCTGCCCCAATCCCGACGGTTGGCCAAATCCCGATGTCTGACCGCTAGCAGCTGGCTGGCCGAATGCTGAGGGTTGACCAAATGGAGACGGACTTTGACTGGCCGCAGGACCCGTCTTGCCTTCTGTGATATCAATTCTATTTGGGTGTTCATTGATACCATCAACGATGTATTTCACGGCACCGCCAAGGTCGTTCAATATGACATCCATTTGTTTCAATGCCTCGGCGTACAAAGCCTGAGCCTCTTGGACTGCCTGCTCTGCATTTCCTGTTGCAGCAGCTTCATAGTGACGCAGCCGCAACTCTTCGAAGGATTGCTCTCGCTGGACACCTCCAAACAATTGCTTTGGAGCGTTTTTACCAGGACCATAACAAGAAAAGACCCATTCTGGACGACTCTTACCAGCGGTTAGGTCGGCCTTGATATCATCTGCTGTGATACCATAGCTTTGCTTGCGTCAGTAGGGAATTTCTTGTTGCCAGAAGTGCATCACTTACTTTGCTGGCTGCTGGTTCTGTTGCGCATTACGACCTGTACTAATGTCAGATACAGAGGATACATGATAGACCGTGCAAAGGCAAGTTAGAAGAGTACTAGTTAATGCCAATTCCAATAAGTGTACTCAGGGCAATGAGTAGATTGTCTAACACCCATAAGGCAAAGATCACGTAGCTCACAATATCCCTTGAGGAATTTGTGACAAATAACCAAGCAGTAAGATTGGAACACGAAACATTCAGACGTTTCAGAGGGTGGGGAACAAAGATGAAGATGAAAGTGAATCAAAAGGAAGGCATACCTCCGAAGCCTCCTCCTCCACCTCCTCCAGACAGCACTCCAAAGCGGTTCCCTGAGCCTAAACTTGATTGGCCGGGGTGCTCGAATTTGCAGCGTTCTAATTCAATGATCAGTACATCGTCCACCAGAAGCTAGGAAGTAAGAAAGGAAAGACTAGGGTCGAAGAGGCTAACTCTACCTCCAAATTTACACCGGCCTTGCTGAAAGAAGCTGCAGACCACCATCTTGGCTTCTTTTCTGATATCGGATTTAACTGGAGATCAAAGTTCCCTGCTGGACTTTTGCAACAGGGTTCTTCAGATCAGAAATGACGCTCGGCTGGATATCAGTAGGCCAAGTACATTATCTGATGGAAGCGAATAAAGACAGCATATATTCGCGATCAACACCCTGAGTGAGTTATGAAAGTGGAAGTTTCTTGTTGATGAGCCGCCAGCGAATGAAGTGTTGTTCATCAGTCTGAAGTTTATGCCGGTGACAATACATTTCACCCAGTCGGAGTGCTTCCTGTCCTGCGCATACCCTGGCTGGTGTACGAGACCGGTATTGGTAAATTACAACATCATTCTATGACCTTGCGAACATTCACCATTATTTGTCTGTTAAAGAAGACCCTTCAATTTTATATCAATCTTCGATATCCTGGTACGGTGCTGTGCTGAGTACTATTATTACAAAGTGAATTTACGAAAGGCTCCAAATTCAAACTCCAAATTCTCCAATCCCCAAACCGGATCCATAAGAATTGAAATCGTGTCGCATTTCCAACAAGCTGCGGGCTCATTTCACAAAACTTAGTCATTGCGGTAGAGCTACTATGTCTGCGATGGTTGGATTCCTTGTCTGAGAATGTCCCAGTTCAGTCCATCGACCTTCTTTCCGCCCAAGGACTCGAGATCGGCAGACAAGTTCTCTAACTTCCCTGTCGCAAGACGACGCATCATGACGGTGTCCTTCGCGCCATGCAACCCCTTTGCATTTCCGTGGAGAAGACAGTCCTCAAACCACTCCTCTTCCTGGTCATCGAAGGGAAGACCAATCAATTCCATAGCGCGCTTGCTCCGGGTCTCGCCAGCTTCCGTCGAATGTACGAATTCAATTAGTTGCGTAAAATAATTCCGGCGAAGCAAGTCGTCATAGTTCCGGGTAAAGTAGAAGGCCTCCGTAATGCTGGAACGACAAAGGGTTCTGAAGAATGCTTTCTGGACCTTTGCAGAAGCCAGCGGTGGGCTCACGGTGAGGTAATACGCCATTACGAGGCTGTCATCGTGCTTTGGAAGCTGTGGTAGGGTGAGAACGTAAAGAATCTCATCGGGAAATGTTGGAATGATGGATGGTTCGGTCAAATATTCAATAGCGCGCTAGATTGACCGACGGCGTTAGCAAGCTATCATGGATCGCATGTCCGGTCTCCTCAACGTACCCTAAATTCTAACCTGTCTAGGTTCCAGAGTCCTTCAATAAAGAAACGGTACTTTTCAGGAAGATGGAATCGCCGCGAAAATTGTGAAGCATAGTCATTGGCCGCCCGGCAGTCCTTCAAGAGATAGTAGATCAAGGCCTGCTTGTGATGGATATCCAGTGGGGATGATACGATGTGCCCGAAAAGGGTTCGGAGGTCTGCGTTGGACTTTGGAGGGTATACTTTTGTCACTATATAGATATGCTGGTCAGGAACATTGTACATTTTATCAAAGCTTGGTCGATATTACCTGCTTTCACGCCCAGCAGACCTAGGAGTCTGTCGGCGAACAGCTGGTTGTCCAACGCCCGGCGGTTGGACAGAATCTGTTCAATGACTTTGCCATCATAGGCAAAGTTCTTGTTGAACGAGAATACACTGTCGAAATCTTCCCAAGGCGCCATTTTGGGCCGCGCCACACTCTTGTTAGCTGTGAGGCCTTTTTGATATAAATGCCAAAGATTACTCTTATCGTGTTGAATCCGTACCATGGTTACAATACATACGGATGACATAATACAGGCGGTGGCCGCCAGACTGTTGTGGCAGAAAAACAAGGCTTTTCCTCTTTGGGCGACAATGTAAACAACCCACTTCCACCCACCAGCGCTTTTTCAAACAGCCGGTAACATCGCGACACTGTCCCCGTTCACACTCGCCTTCATGAGGCCCTCCTTTGCGGACCATACCACCATAGCATAATGTCGTCAATCGCAAGAGGCAGGCCATCCCGGCGCTCTGCTCCTCGAAGAAGCTATGTCATGTCGGAGACATCTGAAGAGGAAGATCCCGGAAATGTGACCCCCACACCGTCCCAGCCTGACGTTGAAGAGGAGAATGAAGATGATTACACCCCAGTTCCCAAGAAACCAGCCACAAGGAGACGGTCTAGCAGGCGTACGACAGCTGATGCGCCTGCACCTACGCCTAGCACCGCACGCCCCGCACGAAGGTCCCGCAGGTCGACAACAGCGGAGCAGGAGGAGGTATCGCAAGTTGGTGAATCAAATGACGAAGGGAGTTCAGTTGCATCTGTAGAAGAGCCTGAATCGCCTTCACAAAATGTGGCGGCAACGAAAAGAAGAAGTATGGCATCCCGCAGGAGTCGTGACTCCATGACGCCCAAACCGGAACGATCCTCAGTCGAGCCCTCCGTGTCACCCCAGTCCCAAGCCCAATCCCAGAGAGCCAGCGTGCCACCACTCGGCGATATCACCGAATCCGCAGTGAACAAGTCCCCTTCGCCCGAGGACACAAAGTCGCAAATTTCAATCATTAATCCCCATTCGACCGTCCTCGAAAAGCCGATGGATATCATGATGAAGGCGCGCAACTTGGCTCATCCGACAATACCTGAGGAACCATCAGGGCCGAAGAGCCGCATGGTTATCAAGACTTTAATCCTTAATAACTTTAAAAGTTACGCAGGGAAACAGATCGTAGGGCCCTTCCACGCGTCTTTTTCCTCAGTTGTCGGACCGAACGGCTCCGGAAAGTCCAACGTAATTGATGCGTTGCTATTCGTGTTTGGCTTCCGAGCCAGCAAAATGCGACAAGGCAAAATCTCCGCCCTGATTCATAATTCTGCTGATTTTCCAGATTTGCCCTTCTGCGAAGTCGAGGTTCATTTCCAAGAGGTCCTCGATCAGCCAGATGGAACACATGAAATAGTCCCAGATTCCCAACTGATCATCTCTCGAAAGGCATTTAAAAACAACACCAGCAAATACTACATGAATGGCAAGGAAACAAACTTCACCGCCGTAACGACCTTGCTCCGTGACCGAGGAATCGACCTAGACCATAAGCGTTTCCTGATTCTCCAGGGTGAGGTCGAGTCCATTGCGCAGATGAAGGCAAAGGCCGCGAATGAGCATGAGGACGGGCTTCTCGAATACCTTGAAGATATTATCGGAACTTCGAAATATAAGGCCCCCATTGACGAAGCAGCCGCCGAATTAGAGACGTTGAACGACGTTTGTGTTGAGAAGAATAACCGTGTGCAGCACGTGGAAAAGGAAAGAAATGCTCTCGAGGACAAGAAAGATAAAGCTCTTTCCTACCTCAATGACGAAAATGAGCTCACCCAGAAACAGTCGGCACTCTACCAAATTTACATTGAGGAATGTGCCGATAACATCCGCGTCACGGAGGAGGCTATCCTCCAAATGCAAGAACTCTTGAACATGGAACTTGAGAAGCATGAGGGCAATGAATCTGGGATCAAGGAGCTTGAGAAAGCTTACAAGCGTGGCATGCGCGAATACGAAAACATGGAGAAAGAAGTACAAGCTTTGGTCAAAGAAATGGCGAAGTATGACAAGGAGTCCGTCAAATTTGAGGAAAAGAAGAAATTCTTGGTTGGCAAACAAAAGAAACTGGAAAAAGCAATGCAGACTGCTCGTTTGGCCGCTTCTGAATGCGAAAGCTTGGTCGAGAAACATTCTAGTGACATTACCAAGAAGACCAAAGAGACTACGGATCTAGAGAAAGAGCTTAAAGCGGAAGAGGATGAATTGTCGGCAATCCGTGAAAGCTTAAGGGGCAAAACCCAGGGCCTTTCAGATAAGATCACAGCCAAACAGAAGTCACTTGAGCCATGGGATGAGAAGATTAACAAAAAGGTCTCCGCTGTGGCAGTGGCACAAAGTGAGCTCGACATTCTCCGAGAGAGAAGCAATGCCGGTGCTGTACTCCTGGAGGAAGCACAGGGCAAGGTTTCATCTATTGAGGAAACGTTAGCCGCCAAGGAAACCGATCTTGAAGAACGGAAAGAACAGAAGGCGATTCTTGAGGAAGAGGTCGCGAAGCTAAAGCATAACCTCAAGAAGTACGCTCACAGGGAGCCAGAAGTTCGCTCTCATGTCTCCAGTGCCCGACAAAAAGCAGACGAAGCAAGAGCTAGCCTTGCAAGCACGCAAAATCGTGGCAGCGTACTATCTGGCCTCATGCGTCTCAAAGAATCTGGTCGAATCGAAGGGTTCCACGGACGACTTGGAAACCTCGGGACAATCGATGAGAAATACGATGTGGCTATATCCACGGCTTGTCCCGCGTTGGAAAATATGGTGGTGGACACAGTCGAGGTTGGTCAACAATGCATCGACTACCTGCGGAAGAACAACCTTGGCCGAGCCAACTTCATACTTCTAGATCGTCTTCCACGACGGGATATGTCAGCGGTATTCACCCCGGAGAGTGTCCCACGTCTATTCGATCTCGTGAAGCCCAAGGATCCAAAGTTTGCTCCAGCATTCTATAGCGTGATGCAGAATACTCTTGTCGCCAAGGACCTAGAGCAAGCCAATCGCATAGCCTACGGTGCCAGACGGTGGAGAGTAGTGACACTCGATGGCCAGCTCATCGATACGTCCGGTACTATGAGTGGTGGTGGGACCCGTGTTGCTCGCGGTGCAATGTCGTCGAAGCAGGTCGCGGACACCAGCAAGGAGCAGGTTGCAAGACTCGAAGGTGACCTTGAGGAAATGGAGAGGAAGTTCCAGGCTTTCCAGGAGAAGCAAAGACATATCGAGGCGGCGATGAGAGAGAAGTCCGAGGAAATCCCACGTGTCGAGACCAAGATTCAGAAGATATTAATCGAGATTGAGAGCACCAACCGTAGCCTCGCAGATGCCCAGCGGCGCGTGAAGGAATTGAGCGCTGCCCACAAACCATCCAAGACAGATGCAGCCCAGGCTGCAGCTCTGGAGAAGCAGATCGCTTCTCTCGAAGAGGATATCGAAGATCTCCGTTCTCAAAAGGGAGGCATTGAGGAAGAGATCCAAACTCTCCAGAACAAGATCATGGAGGTTGGTGGTGTAAGACTGCGAGGTCAGAAGGCTAGAGTCGATGGTCTGAAAGAACAGATCGGCATGCTTGCCGAAGAGATCTCGAATGCGGAAGTCGGCAAGTCTAAGAACGAGAAGCTTATAGTCAAACATCAAAAAACGCGTGGGGATGCTGAAGAGGAGCTCGAGCATGTCACCGAGGACCTCGACAAGCTGAATGAGGATGTCTCCAACCAGGCTAACGACGCATCCGGCTGGAAGCAAAAGGTAGAGGAAGCACAAGAAGCCCTCGAGTCAAAGAAGGGAGAGCTCAAGACCGTGAAGGCGGAGTTGGATGAGAAGGTGGCTGAATTAAACGAATCCCGGGCCACGGAAATCGAAATGCGCAATAAGCTTGAAGAAAACCAAAAAGCTCTAGCAGAGAATGAAAAGCGCGGGCGCTACTGGCACGAGAAACTATCCAAGTTGGCATTGCAGAATGTGAGCGACCTTGGAAACGAGGAAGCACCTGCAGAGCTGCAGACTTATACCAAGGATGAGTTATTAGAGATGAATAAGGAGTCTTTGAAAGCTACTATTGCAGCTTTGGAAGAGAAGACGCAGAACTCCCCTGTTGACCTCTCTGTAATCGAAGAGTACCGTCGTCGGTCAGCCGAACACGAAGCTCGTTCGGCGGATCTCAATACTGCCCTTGCATCTCGCGACAGTGCTAAAGCTCGTCTTGACGGCCTTCGATCCGCTCGATTGAATGGATTCATGGAAGGCTTTAGCATCATCTCGCTCCGCCTTAAGGAGATGTACCAGATGATTACAATGGGTGGTAACGCAGAACTAGAACTCGTGGATTCTTTAGATCCTTTCTCTGAAGGTATCTTGTTCTCCGTCATGCCTCCGAAGAAGAGCTGGAAGAACATTGGCAACCTGTCCGGTGGTGAGAAGACACTATCTAGTTTGGCCCTGGTTTTCGCCTTGCACCATTACAAGCCTACACCACTGTATGTCATGGACGAAATTGATGCCGCATTGGACTTCAGAAACGTAGGTGTACCCTCTTGTCGCCCGACAGAACAAGCCAGTTAACTCAAGTGTTCCAGGTCTCCATCGTGGCTTCATACATCAAAGAAAGAACGAAGAACGCGCAATTCATTGTCATCTCCTTGAGAAACAACATGGTAAGCTCCTCAACCTAGTTCGCTGTCCTTGAATATTGCTAACGGCAGTAGTTCGAGCTCGCATCGCGCCTGGTCGGTGTCTACAAGGTCAACCATAAGACTAAGAGTGTGACCATCGAGAACAAGGATTATATCAAGAGACAGTCATGAATGCAGTAATTAGTGTGTTTGTTGTTTTGCGTTGCTTTTTCTCAACGAATGTTTATGAGCCGGAAATGGATGGGAATATGATGTGGTTCATGTTTATTCGGTGTGATGGGTTTCTGCAAGTATTTTCGATTCTCTTTTGTTATGTCCATGGGTACCGACAGGAGATTTTGGGATAGGTCACTTCTATTCGGCTGAACATGTTGTTCTTTGTGTTCTTCAGTATATAATTTTCTTATGACAGATGGAAATTTCTGCGACTTACATACAGTTTGCCATCATACATAATCTTCAGGTCGATTAATGTGATCACGTCTCAGTTATCTACCGGTCAAGCTTTGCAGGATGCAGCATATAAATGATGCAACTTCTAACCACTCACTTCATTGTTTATAGTGACATAACCTTAGCCATACAAGACGTGGAGGAGATCGTAGAATGAGGTCACCTATAGAGCAAGTCTATTAGCGAGATATTAAGCATAATGATGTCCAGAAACGCCACCTGCGCGCTAGCAGACACTAAAGATAGTTATACTTCTTGGAAAATCTGGTAGGTTTCTACCACTGATAAATTTCCGCCATCGTGTCACACTAAATATAGAACGGACAAGCTTTAACAGTGATGCTGTGTTTTAGTACGATGCGATCTACTAGAAGTCTAGAACACGAACGAACGAGTACATAAATGTATAGCATCATCGACCAACTCACCTGGGGTCTAGATCCTCGTCTTTCAAGTATCGCCGGGCATTGAACCAGTCTCCTCCCTCATTGTTCTGGGATGCTTTGGCGGATTTATCCTTTCAGGTTTTCCCAGTGGGATATTGAGCGCTGGAAGGGCTGATTCATGTGCAAAATAAAGTGGGATGTTCTATCTAGAGAGTTCAGGTAATGATGCCGTTCTAGATCGATCTTCGATTGCGATACTACTCTAAAAACCTACAGATTTATCAATTCATCCTCTCGTCTTGAATAGAAGAGCAAGGTCTACAGATACACATTTCTCGATTAAGATCACAATGATTGATTCAAACCCAGAGAAAGGGCACTGTTGAGATAGAATACATACAAGCATGTCGAAATGTCGCGCGAGCGTTTCGTTCATCGCTTTCGTAACGACATTCACATCATGAACCAAGTGCTTGCCAGCCTCGTCCTCTCCCCTTAGCATTATTAAAAAATATAATTTAAGAATGTAAGGTGCGTATTCGAAGTTGAAAGGGAATCGAGCAAAACTAGATCGCTTGTCCACCCACGCTTGGAAAGAAGTAAAGAAATTGGAATAGAGGTATGTTGCCCAAAATAAACCGAAACTCCGCTTCCATCTTAATAGCGCCGTAGTCTATGTTGAATCCGTCCGTCAAAGTCACAAAGGCTAGGAAAGGAAAGAACAAATGAAACAACAAAAAAAAAAAAAA
Source organism: Aspergillus caelatus (assembly GCF_009193585.1). Lineage (NCBI taxonomy): Eukaryota > Fungi > Ascomycota > Eurotiomycetes > Eurotiales > Aspergillaceae > Aspergillus > Aspergillus caelatus. Next base: position 27,276 of record NW_022475394.1, read on the forward strand.
AGAAAAAAACGAAAAGAAAAAAGAAAAAAAAAAACAGGTCATGGTCATTGACCGTCATTCATGAAGCAATATCCACCCGTTTATAATGGGATATTGTAAAGATTCACGGGATACCGTGATCTGTTATGTAACGTAGTTTGATAGCGACCACAAATATGGTTTACGCGACAACTGACCGGCGTGGTGCGATAGGAATTGGCTTGGGACCTGAAGATTTATCAAGCGTAGACATCCCAAGGTCGCTATCCTCGTACTTCTGCGACGCTTTCAATTTGCCGCCACCCACGATTGAAGGCCGTCGCGCATCCTCGCCGTCACGTATGGTACTACAAACGAATCGTTCTTCGGAAATGGGGTCGGCTCCGAACATCGAGCCTAACTGTTGCAAGAGAGCAACAAAGTTTGCGTGAATTTCTGCAAAGATGTACTGGTTGCCCACGATCTCGCTAAGATTCCTTGCTTTCACTTGGCCAGGGCGACGAAGCTGACCATCTGGATCAAGGGCGCGGCCGGTGAGGAAGGAAGAGACTGGGGTGTACTGTCTATTGTTCGTCCGATCGGGTCTTTTATTCTGTTCTTCGCGACGCTTTTCTTCCTCCTGATACTTCTCCGCCGATTTGACGATTCCCGCTGAGATTCGACCGAAAGCACGCCAGATCACCGGACAAGCGCGGAACGCCCTTCCAGTATCTTTTCCGGCTAGTGCAACCAATGCGTAGCTGCGCCTTTTACCGCGTGCCATGGGATCCGGAAGGCGAAAGACAAACGCGATCGTATACCCCGCAGAGGAGTCGCCAAAGCACAAGGGACCGGAGGATGCACCTTGCGGAAGGAGCTCACAACTCAGGGTTCGAATGGAAGAACGTCGAAGAAGAGCATAATCTGCTGGGTTTGGGGGGCCTCGTAGCGAGAGATAGGTGAGAATATGTGTGTGACAAGAGGCATCGGATGCAACCGAGGAGGAATGTAAAGACTCAGGATAGGAGGCGTGTACATGCGGGTCGTGTGTACCGTCATCGGTTTCGGAGTGACTTGAGCCGCAAGAGTAGACGACCTCTCTAGAGCGTAAAACGGGACTCCCGTTTTTCCCTTTACCATCGCTCTTAGGCGTACCGGGAGCGCCTGGAGGGAGCTGCTTGCTTACATCTTCTGGCAATGTCAAACTACAGCTTGCGCAGGTATCGCCGTCTGCACCTCCAAGTGGGTTCAATCTCTGCTGGGCCTCAGCTGAATTGGCCTGTGGCTTGATAAAGTAGGGGTGATCCTCGATTTTTTCAAAGTCGGCTTTGCCGGGAAGTTTTCCGGGAAGTTTGGATGAATTGGAGTCCTTGCCAGAAGTAGGGCTCTGTAGATGAGAAGATACTGTGTCATGAGAAGTTGCAGGGGTGTCGTCGGGAGAGAAATCGGATCTGTCTGGGTAGCATTGCGAGCAGGAGAATGGCAAGACCTGCGAGCAGATGATCGAGGTGGGACCATGCACCTCGCAAAAATGCGTCAAGGAGAGCTAGTGGACGAATTGTTAGTTTCGGACAAGTAACACCCCGAGAAATACGAGCAAATGTTGAAACCCCCACGGCGCGAGGGAGGCGAGCAGTGATGAGATCATCATTCTGGCGAGGCCCCATGCGACCATGATGCGCTCAACACGTGAATTGATACGACCAATTCATGAGGAAGATAAGAAAGCACCCATGGGAAAGAGGGTAACCGTGATAGTACACGTTGTTACGTCGATGCGATAGAGCCAAGGGACGGATAGGATAGCAGGGTGATAGCGTCGTGCGTCCAAGCCGGAAAATATAGTTTCATACTTACAATGAAATCCATATCCACGAGTATTAACGTCTAGCAGTATCCAACAACCATATTAGACCATTATTTCGATACATGCTTTCCGGGAATAAAGAACCAAGTGGCGAAGATCGTGGTTGTGGCAATGACGCAGGGTCGAACACTGAAGTCAGACTGAGATAGAGAGTGCGGAATGGAATGTATGTAGGTTTTTAGTCTGGCTGGACCGGATTTCCAGACCAAGGCAAGTCAGAATAGAGAGCGAGAGTGTGTTCACTGCAAAACGACTCGATTTCCTCGTCGTCGCTTGGGGAAGGGCTGCAAAGGCCAGCTTGCAGACCAAGAAACCGGTCGTAAAGGAAGGAAAGAAACGAAGGGAGAAGAGGCGAATATTAAAGATGAAAGAACCGACGAGTCTACTTTTTCCACTGGCAGGATCGTTACTATGCAAGATTAATGGATCAAAAGGAAGGGGGGGTGGAAAGACTCCCAATGTGGATCCCATCGGCTGCGTACGGTATCGTTCGGTATCGTAACGGTTTAGGCCGAGAACAGTAAGAGGCCCAATGACCTTTGACCCAAACAAAAGCCTCAAGACCTTCCCCCCACTAGGCCTTTTTCAATTCCTCCAACTCTTGAATCATTTTCTTCCCGTCCATACATACTGAATGGTAACAGAATTACTTACTTTACCTCTTGGGGATGTATGAAAGTAAGGTTGGAGGGGCATTTGATTCATTCATGCATTAAATTTGATGCCCTACATATGTGCATACATACACACCTACATTAAATGTATGTACGTATGTACGTACATATAAACTGACTTACATAGGTACTTAAGCTCTTGGATACGTCCTTTATTAATACTAATTGTACCTCCGGGATGGAATCATGTGCTGTACTGTGGTATCTATAAGTTCTTTGCACTCAGTCGAATATACCTAAATATTACGAAAGGACCTCTCTCTCGTACAACGTAATCTCTCATTGTTTGATTCAGATTCTCAGCGCTAAGACAATTCCTCGTCAAACGGAGTAAATAAATAAAACTAAAACCACTTCCTCTGTATCTGGTTCGCTTATGGTGATGAAACTAGCTGAGATCGTTCAGTTCTTGGCCAACTAGTCGGATGGAGCCCCGACAGAAAACGGTCTTCTTCCAGGCCATACTTAGTTACCCCGAACTTAAGTCGATGTTCTTCCATAGTGATAATATAGTTAGTAGATTGAAATTAGTTAGAGTTGTTCGCTTAATCAGGCTCAGACGTTTCAGGAGAGATCATCGGTGTTCAAGGGGAAGAGAGGAAAAGCTCATCTCATTGATACCTACCGATGGTAAGGAAGTTACCAAGAACGTCTCGGGAAAACGCCCAAGGCTTGTACGGGCTTGCCAAAGTGGAAGGAATCTCTCCGTACCCAATTTGACGGGACGGCGTCTGGCCGCTAAAATCGATGCTCCCCCGATTTCTTTACGCAATCGAAGGTTTGTAGAACGGGAAATGGAAGAAGTCAATCGCAGATCCATCCTTATCCTTTTTCCGCGGTCTTTTCCTTTTTTTTTTTTTATTTTTATTTTTTTGCTTTTTCGCCTTTTTTTTTTCTCCCTCTCGCTTTCTTTCTTTCAACAAACTTTCCGAGAATAAAAAAAGTACGTTGATGACGATTATTGACTGCTTACAGCAAGGCACTTCAAAAACAGGCTTTTCCTTTGTTTGGAAATATATTTTTTATCAATATAAAAAGCCAGTTTTAAAATCAAGTAGGATTATCAGGGGAAATTGTCCATGCATTTATTTACCCGGTGACCATGAAAGGGAAGAAGAATAGATTAAAAATGAAAAAAAATAAATAAAATATAATATAATAAAGGGAAAATAAAATCAAATAAGGTAAATTGAAGAAGAATTGAAGAACATCGGTAGTACCCATCCCAAAGTCAGGAATACCTATTTGCCGTCCCAATGCCGGTTGTCCCGCTACGTCCCAGGGTTGTTCCCTGATTTCATCAGCATGATCCCCGTCACTGTTTCGTTTCTTTGGAGTCTGGAGTTGAGAATCACGATAAGCCTCAAAATGTAACTAGTTCCTCTCTTATGGATCTTGGAGCAATCACAATTATGGTAAATAATCATCCCGGACGTCTAGGGTTGTGGTAACCCTTCCGTAACTTACGGTTGGAACCGTTTTCGTCTTGCTCTCCGTTTGTCTTCAGGTCAACCCTGATCGAGTAAGGCTCCGCGATATAGGATCCGAAGCAGGCTAGACTCTGTCACATGCCCAGGAGGAGATTCACGTTTGCTCCCTCAGCCCTTAAAATGGAGTTTTGTTGTTTTTCTTAAGTCCGCTAGCTGTTCCATCTAGAAACCTCGGCGGGGGGTAGTAAATACTACGGTTAAATCCTCTCGGAGTCCGGAGTATTATCCTCATGGGAATTACACAGAAACTACTTGGAACAAAAGGGGCGTTTCAACTACAAACAACCGGTCCATTCCTGGGGTTGGATTGATTGCCGTTCGGACTGCTACCTGCTAAATAGTTCCTGCCTCAAGCACAACGAAAAGTATAGACGAGGATATACTCCGTGATTCGGTGCACACCACATTGTCAGACGGTCGAGAGCCTGTCACTACAATTCCTGGCCCTCCGATTTGCTCCATGGAGCAGAGGTCTAGAAGGAAGCACAATTAACCTTTTTCGTTTCAGTGGACTCGGGAACGCGGCACTCAAACCGACAATCATATGCGACTCGTTACTGTTTCTGGTACCAGGAAACTATAACCCTGAGTAAAAAAAGAATATTTTAGCATCAACAGATTTCCTGGTTCGTGGCTCCACCTCGCCTTGGGTCAAACGTACACAGTAAAACAGGTCCAGCCCAATCTTAGGAAGGAGCCAGCCATGCGGGTGTCGTCGCCTCCGTACTCTTGTACATACACTAGAGATCACTAACTTACTCCTACTACTACGTACATGTGTTGCTGCTGCATGCGGAGTGCAGCTCCCCGTCGATGATAATTAGCGGGATGTCACGGGGTTGACGGACGGGGGAGGCCCCTAGTCCATTCCAATTCACCCCCCAGATTCCAACTACCGATGATTACCCATGCGAGCTCGGGATCATCGCCGGCGATAGGTAGGATGTGTGCGTGTGTGCGTCTGGACCAGTGACTTGTCATCTGGAAGCGACACCGGTTAGGGATTCCACACGAAATAACACCGAACTAATCCTAAGCTCTTGGTGACGGATCAATGCGGCTGGGGTTGGATGCGACCGGCCAGATTCCCTGTCGCCCAATGTCACGGTGCAGGGTGGACAGTGCGTCCTCTAAGTTCATCCCTCCCTTACATCCTACATAGCGAGCTACTGGTCGAGTGGTCAGGTCGTACGTTATACATACCTATAGGGACTCACTGTTAATGCCATGGATCAACTTGGTCGCCGCATTAGGGCTTGAGACATGTGAGTATCGGAGCTCTTTTATCAGGCAGAAAGATGTGATAGATCTTGAGTGAGATAGAGATGATGCATAACTCGATACCGATAAAAGCTCCGTATCTGCAATACAATGCGATTGTCAACCCGAAGTGAAGCTGATTTTAGGTAGGATATCATCCTCTCTAACTACCCATCTGATTAAAATGATCCCCAGCCATAATCATTATCCGCCCGCGCGCCCTCTAATCTCGCATAATCCTTATCTGAAACACCCACATCCGTAATCAGCCTTAAAAACCTGGATAACTTGCTAATGTAGACAAGGGTTGCTCGGTATATATCCGAACAGGCTGTATATACTACTACTATAGACATGGGGATATGTTCCATCCCATTCCATTGCAGTGGTCCCTGCAGAGAAGAAGAAGAAGATGATGATGATGATGTAAAATCGAATTTCCGTACGGATGAAGTAGGTTTACCCGACTACTACTTGCTTACATACATACAGACTTAGTTACATACTTACATACAATTACTGTACCACAATGACAGAACCACCAAAGATTCACGGAATGGTAAGCAAGCACACGACCACACTCCACTTCTTCTCACCAAAACAACCACCCTGGGTTCTGGGATCCATGATGTTGCCTTCCTTGCCAAATGTATCCACTGCGGCGCCCAGACAACTTTCAGTTACTGTACCTTTTGGGGAAGAATTACGGTCCCCACGTGGCAATCTATCCTCATGATTTGCTGTTTGCGTTGGGTCCATTGAGAACTTCCCGTCTTAGCTGAATTGACGAAGGGCCAATGATCTCGACTTGCTGCGTGTCATTCTGCCGACGTACATTTTCTGTTATGCATTCTCCAGAGGACGGTGGATAATCGTATGCCGTATATGTTGCCTCGTACATATAGGCTAGTATAGCGACAATGTACGTAGTGAATTGCATGTCTAATAAGGCAACATCCACGGTGCGGCGGGAGCTTCGGCTATACTAGCGCTAGTAGTATACCCTTTCAGCTCGCCCTCTCTCATGGTTGAAGGACTTGGCCCTCTTAGTGGTGGATCAACCGTTGACAATCCACCGCGAACTTTGAACTGGTGCCTGAAATCCTTCTGGCCTGTGCTTCTCGTCGAGCGGGTTAGTAAAAACGGAGTATATTCCCAAGTACGGATATACTACGGACATCTAAGCCTCGGTCGAATGACATCTGTAATGTACCCAGTATATACTCATATAATCACATTGATCCTCAATTTAGTACGTACTCCGTAGATATGTAACAACTTGAACAACTTGAACAACAACAACAACCCCAGCATTCCGAAAATTCCCTCGTGCCGAAACAATTCGCACCGACTCGGACCGATTCCGGTCCATCCATGAGTATATTTTAACTCGAATAGGCAGCTCAAGTGAGACATGCATGCACTCGAGATTTTAAGAGTCAAGACCACGAAAATAAGCTACAAGCAAAATGCAGCGTTCTAGACTGGACTGACATGGATTGTTTGTTGTTTATTTGTCTCGTGCTGCTCGGTCAGCCGCGCATTAGGTAAACTAACCTAACCTCTTGCTCCATCAATTTGTGGAATCCACATTTGAGCGATTTTCTGCCTGTCCCCTGCAGTAGTTCATCTCTTTGCGCGCCTCGGTGGATCGAGTTACAGGTTCGTTTTTGGATACGTATATGTTTCCGTGACTGTGTTTGTTTATAATTGTTTGTTTTGTTTTTTGGTGGAAGCCGTCCGAGGGAGGTTTTATTTTTACTTTGATTGTTTTTATTTTTGGTGTTGGTGTTGCTTTGTGGATATCTTGGCTATCAATGCTGTATGTATGGTGACGGTGTCACCTTTTGCTCGTATAGATGAATGTTTTCGCGGTCTTGGCTGCAGGATCCGATGTCATGGGTTTTGTTTAAGAGAAGCAATCCCAGTCGCAAGGTCATGGGGATGGTTGTCTTTTCCCCCCTCGGTGGTGTGGATTTGTTTGGTTTGGTTTTAGGAAATGATTCCCACTGTGGCTGGATGGCCGGGCGATGGTCGTTCCTCATTGTCAAGTAAATGCATACATACATACATACATGATTCTGGGTATACAGTGATGAGTGTTGTTTGGGTCTACATGAAATTAACCACACATATACATACTCCTCGCCATCGTAGAAGATGACTAGGGAGAAGATCACCAACGCGGCTGCATGAACTACCAGTCCCCTTCGCTATCGCTACCGGGGTATGCCTTCTTGCGCAGCTTCCACAGGGACTTCTCCCGCTGCGCGGCCTCTCGTTGTTGGCTGCTGTTGTCTTCAATTACCGTCATCCAGGGTGCATTGCTGGCCCGTAGTATTCGGTCCCGGAGAATCGCAGACACCCGGGCTTGCTGCTCTGGCTCAAGGATGCTTTCCTCTTTCTCAGTGGTGGCTTCGTTCTTCTTGAGCTTCTCGAGGGACTCCCGATAGCGTCTCTCTTCAGCGCGCGCGGCGTAGTAATCTTCGCTGATGGCCCAGTTGGGGTTGTCGAGCTGGCCCCGGACGAGGACGATGCCGTGGCCTTGTTCGAGGGCGTCGCGGATCGCGGATCCCGCAATGGGGGTGACCAGTTCCAGTCGTTGCGAGGAGACGTCTATGGAGCGCACAAGAGCTAGACCCAAGCAGCGAGAGGCTTTCGGGTCGAGAGGGTTACTGCTGCCTGAGCCCACGAAGAGGTAGGGTAGGTTCTCGGTAGGCGTCCGAGCGATGTTCGCATCAATGAATGGGTTAATGGGGTCCTGAGAAGTAAATCCCTCCATCGGTGTATCGGTAGAATCATCCATGGTGACATCTACATCTGTGGATTGGGTAGAGTGGTTATTTGTTAGACCCGGGCCATCATTTTGGCCTAGAATTGCTTTGGGTGACTCCACGGCGACGACAGCGACAATAGCCCCGTCCAGAACTTCCCGCAGCAGATCAGGATCGATCTGAGAGCCCATGACCATAACGCCCTTGATACCCTGTTTCGGTCCGGCGTAGTGAACGTGGAAGGGTCTTGTCCGGGATATTGGCTTCTCTAACCACAACGGGTTGCTGATTTCGGTGGGGCGAGTCATGTGGAAATAGGATTGCATTTGCATGGAGCGTAGCTGTGCGCTGGACCGACTTACGAAGTCGGTTGGCTGCGATGGGAGAATGGTCAGAGGGACCATGGCTTCTTGAGCTGCCTGTCCGAGAGGCATCACGACCTCTGTGGGTCCTTTCTCGCTCATGTATACGACGTCGGACAAGCCGAGAGATCTAACGAGCCAAGTCGCGACTTCTAAGCCGAGGCCGAAAATCCATCCTGGATAGTTGATGATCAGTGGGCATTGGGGGTAGCTTGCCAGTAAGGCACGGTAGCGATCCATGAGATCCATGGCAGCGAGGACGTAATGGTCGGGGTCTTCTTTAGGTGATGTCGCCCCGATGTGATGGGCTCTGATGATGGTTCCCTCCTGGGAACTTTCTAACGATGGGTGGGAGAATGGAGGGCCGAAGACGGGTGACCGGAGATGCGCCAGATACACTTGTCCCATGGGGGAGAATTCTGGCTGGCCGGGATCAAGATCAAGAAAGGCGACGCCATCAGTGTTACAGTAATTCGTTTCAGTTTGCGGTGCCGGGCTGAGAAGATGGTTTAGAAGATAACGACTGAAGGTGGATTTTCCAGAAGCTTTTGGGCCACAGATCAATGCCTTTAGTCGACCTCCTCGCTGAGATAGCGATTTGATAGCTGAGCTCCATTGCTTCTCAAGATGTAATGGCCGGAGGTGCCGTTTGAAGGAATCGTCTGCGGACGTGTACAGCTACAAAATGTCAGTTTCAGTTACCTGATACCGGAGCAACGAGGTTCACTTACGACAGAGAACGTTCTCTTCGCGGAAGACGGGGCATTTTTGAGCGTGAGTTTGTCCGCTGAGGTATTTTTGCCATTCCATATCCGTCGATATAGAGGAGATAAATCCCTGAGGCGATAAATACCACTGTGGCATGACTTGACTTCAACTTCTGCCGCCCCGTCAACCCCAGATACACACTTGATCACGGGTAATGAGTGTGTAGACGGAGCATAAACTCGGTAAAGTCGTGGGGAAGGGTGTAGTTTCGCACCCATGACACTAACGACACCGCGCTTCACCCACAGATCGTAATGACCAAGCAACACCAAGCTCATCTTCTCCTTTATACGGACACACAGTGTATGTTCATCGCTGTAGACTATATTGTTCTTGTTCAAACGAGTTTTGGATAGAGGGAACTCTTGGACAGGGCCGGAAGTATCAGCGGGAGATTCGTAGCTACAGGCCGTCAGTCTCTATACCCAATTTAGCAGCTAGTACCTTAACACTTACCCATCAACATCACCTCTAAGAGGAGCGATTCCGGCATCATTCTCTCTCTCAATTGGATTTTGCTCTTCGGGTTCTTCGTCTGAAGAAGACAGATCCTCGGGTTCCTGGGGAGAGGTATGAACAGGCAATTGTTCGCTAGATTCAACCAAAGGCGTTTTCTCCTTTTTCTCAACCGGTTTACTAGCCTTTAAGCTCTCAGCTTTCCGTTTCGAGGATCGCGTTGTCCGTCCCTGGGGTTCTCCGCTGGCAGGCGGGGTTGGCGCCGCTTGTTCTGGCGAACGTCGTGCTTTCTTCGACGGTGGCTCCTGCACTGACTCGGCCTGCGAAGGTTTCGCCACAGCTACCGCAGCCTGCATTTGCTGTTGACGAGCCTTACGCGCCGCAACGGCGCTCATTGGGGCCGGTGCTAAAGAAAGTCATGTCAGTAGACTTCTTCAACGAAACCTGGATAGTACGGTGTTGCGCACCGGCCGCCTGTTGTTTTTCCGCCTTTCTCTTCATGTTTCCTAATATCGCAATGAGAATGACTAAATTCCTAGGTCATTCGTCAGCGTCGCAAAGACTGGGGAAACGATGTTGGCGGCACTTTTTTAGAAGATGATATTTGAGACCGCGGACTTTGATGGTGGTCCGTGCTTCGCGGAGCAGAAAAAAAAAAGGTTATCGCTGAGACAAGACCTACGTCGGTGTTCTCTCAATTCGTAAAGAATTTCTACTCTGCGGTCATTAACTCAATACAAACGCCAATTGTACCTGCGAAATATCTACTCTTACTTCCTAAATATTTCCTGTCGTTTGCGAAAATCGACTTTGCTCTGTAAAGCTTGGCGTTCCGCATCGCAAGCTCCAATTTTTTTTTTTCTTTGCTCCGCAATCTTTCGCATCGACGAAACGAACATACTGTTCAGACATCCTGCGAAAGACACAATGGCCCCCAAGTCGAAGGAAGTAGTCGCCTCAGACAGTAAGAGCAGTCGCTCTAGTTCTCCAGGAGTATTGGAGAAAGCGGAGGTTTCCTCGAGTTCGGAGTCGGAGAACAGCTCCAGCGAGAGCGATAGCGATAATGACAGCGTTGTCTCCGAGACGCAGAACAAGAAGAAGTGAGCATTGGCTATGCAACCTAGTGGTTTCAAATCTAATTTGCTACACATAGGTCCTCTAAGGTCTCTTCCCAAGCACCTCAGCCCTACCGGGCACCCTCTGGTTTTAAAGCAGCGAAGAAACAGTCCCCCCCCTCATCCAGTACTACCTCCCTTCTTTCCGATCTCCGCGGTAAACAAGTCTATCATATCACCGCTCCTGCGTTCTTGCCTCTTTCTAAGGTGAAGGAAATCTCACTGGGCAAGGTTATGAAAGGCGAACCAGTCATGAAGCACGAAGGTGTGCAGTACGGAATTCCAGCGGAGAGTATAACCCAGACCGATATGGGTGGGAAGGCACTTCTTTTGTACGACTCGAAATCTCAAACATATTACACTACGTCGACCAACGATATCCGGAGCTATCATGTCCAAGAGTTGATCAACCTTCCTGAAAGATCTGAGGAAAATGATACGGTGTTGGAAGCAGCCAAGGAACAGATCAAGCCTCCACGGAAGCAGCCTAAGCACCTCAAGATGCGTTTCCGACCCGTTGGAAGTGAGCAAGGACCACCGGAGACCATTGGAAGCAGCTCGGAGGAGTCGGAGGGGGAGCAGCCGACATTCAAGATGCCCAAAGAATCGCACAAAGAGAAGGAGGATAAGAAACGAAAGCACCATCAGACAGATGGGGAAGGTAGCCAGCCCAGTGCTGAGCCGCGAAAGAAGTCCAAGAAAGCAGATGGAGCAGAGAAGGCCGAGAAGTCGGAGAAGTCGAAGAAGTCGAGTAAGAGCAAGGAAGAGAAGAAGCGCAAGAAATCCGAAAAGTCTGCTTGAAGGTTATTCTAAATTCGAATTGTGCTTATTTCCTTTTACACCAAAAGTTGAATGGTATTTGCTATGCATGAAGGCGTGATGATACCTGCAATGGCCTCGAGCTTTACGGTTTTCTTTATTAGCTCTAGTTTTCTGCTCATCCTATTCTTTTCCCTGTTAGCCCTTCAGCATCTGTACATAAGGTCAAAATGTAGAATTTCTGTTGTTCGAGTATTACGTCTGGTAAACGTGTCATAGGACATACGTATGTTTAATGGCTCGAGAGACCACCGCATGTAAGGGGTGGAAAAGAAGAACTACAGAAGTAGAAAGGAGACAAATAATTAGGTAAAATGTTTGGCAATTACAAGTAGTATTATCGCTCTCAATTATTTCCATGGATAACCATGTATTTAAAAGGAGCACCATGGTCCGTGGAGTTCAAAATGTTCAATATAGTGACTACAAATGAAGTAGGCTGATCCAGGCTACCTTGGGGATTTAATGATTTAGTTGAGAGGCCCACTAAGGAGTGTCGATCAACCCGAGTCTATTTCTCCAATTAAGCATAGCCACTAAACCTCAATTATGGGGCCTCGTGAACTAATTTAGTCGTCCAACTGTCAGTGATCCATTGAATGTACTACGTACTACTACCCAAAGTTGGGTGAACTCCTAAAGTCACAGGGTTGATTGTGACCTCAAAAAAGAAGAACTAATGAACATGGAAGCAACGAAAGTTGACTACTACCTCACGGGTACTCCTTAGTATCATTGTTGGCAGTCTTTCTTGACCGCATCACCATTACTCCAAATTAATTTACCGACAGATCGGATCCTGGAGGATGACATAAGCCACTCAGGGACTGACTGCTATTGGCTCGTCCTTGGACTACAATCACATGCACCAAGTCTGATTGGCTCTCCGGTAGTTGAGGCGAACAGCTGATATGGACGAGTGACGCCAGACTCCAGACTCCGGACTCCCATGCTTCGTTCCCTTCGTGCCTAGAATTTACCTGCGTCTCGTACGCTCGTCGACCACTTCTGCTCCTCTCATTCTTTAGTCGCTGGCCCCCAGTTCGATCACCATGTCTCTCTCTTCGTGATGACTCACAACTTCCCCCGTGTCCTGGCTCTCTTCTCCGTTCTAGACGGGCCGTTGATACCATTCTAAACGGCGCTTATCGGCTCGTGGACAAAAGACGTTTTTGGTACTTCCCTTGCTTTTGTTTTTGCTCTTTTCTTTTTCCCGGTGCTCTGCCTCATTTCCTATAGCCCCTTTCTTTCCCGCTTGTTTGTTCTGTCTTGACAAATATTGATAATTAACTGATGACATGGCTCATCTAAGGTCATCTGTCGGCATAGTTCCTTCCGCCTTTATCACTCGCGCGGACAACGCACTCCCTTGATTTAAGAGAGTACACCATACTCTTGTGACCATCACTTCCCACGTGCTCGCAGTCCTGTTTAAACATCATAATCCTTGGCTTCTTTGTCGTCGTTTACGCTCTTTATTCCCTTGTCTCCAATCTAGATGCCCGACATGAAACCTCTCCTGGAAGACGCAAAGCGGCGAGTCGACCGTAGGCTCAGTGCAAGCAGACAATCAATCTCTTCTAGCCGCATATTTTCCAGTGCCTTTCCGGAGCGGTTGAAAGACGACCATGACGCCCAGGTTGACTATACCGCACCACCTCGTGGAACCGGTTCCCGAGACGGTCAACTGTCGTATATGCACCAGTCCATATTCTCAATGATTGCCGCCGTCGGCTCCAAATCTGATTTTCATGCACGGTTTGATGAATCGAGTGATAGCGAGGGGGAGGCGGAGGGACAAACCCAGAAGCAACCTGGAAAGGCTTCATTGGCGAATAAGAAGAATTCTCCGCTATCACCTACTCTCAAGCCTCAAAGTGCCTCGGAAGGACGAGGGCGTCGCCATCGAAGATCAATATCTGAAAATAAACTCTTACGATCTTTGAAGCCGAATCCCAAGAGTAGTAAAGGTACAGAAACAACTATACAAACTGAGCCTCCGACGAGTGATGAATTGTCCCCGCTTCCTTCTCCTAGGCGCGCACGCAGTGCCACTCCTCGTGCGGCTCCTATACTCAGTCGTATGCTTGAAGCGGAGGCTCTCTTGGACAAAAAGCAAGCAGCAGAACAACCTTCATCATCTACCAAGGTGGAAACCGATGGCACGTCTGAACAGTCATCTGCATCTCCGCTTTCGCTCCGACTGAAAGAGATGTTTGGGTTTGAAAAACCAGAAAAAGTACTTGTGGAGTATGCTTGCTCCCTATTACAAAACATTCTTCTCCAGGGGTACATGTATGTCACGGAGGGGCACATATGCTTCTACGCATATCTGCCCAGAAAGTCTGCCGTTACTATAAGGTCGGGATATCTTCATAAACGAGGCCGGAAGAACCCAAAGTACAACCGGTATTGGTTCTCACTGAAAGGGGACGTTCTATCATATTATACGGATCCTTCCAGTCTCTATTTCCCCAGTGGTCATGTTGATCTCCGATATGGAATTTCTGCTTCTTTGACCGAGCAAAAGGACAAAGATAAGGAAATACGAGACTTTCAAGTCACTACAGATCAGCGAACATATTATTTCAGAGCGGATAGTTCTGCCAGCGCAAAAGAATGGGTCAAAGCCTTGCAAAAGGTTATCTTCCGAGCTCACAATGAAGGTGACAGTGTCAAGATTTCCTTCCCCATTGAGAGCATAATAGATATTGAGGAGAGCCCCATTACCGACCTTGCTGAGACATTCAAAATCCGGGTGGTTGAAAGTGATGAGTCTTATGCCATTGATGAGGTACGTCTTTCTCAAGCGAATGCCATGTTGTCACTAAACATTGGGTCTAGTATTATTTTTCATTCTTCGAATCTGGTCGGGACGCATATAATTTTGTGAAAGGGCTGATCAGCGAGAGCCCGATGAAAATGTCACAACTTTTACCACCTCCACCAGAGCAAACAAGCCTCGCAAGTCGCACTCGTGGGTCTCGGAACAGATGGTCGTTGAATAGTGATTTGAGTCAATCTAGAGGAAGTGGAATTATCAACACACAACGTCAACGGAGTGCAAGCACCGGCCATACTAACCCTGGTCCCGACGGGATCGGAATGTCTCCCCGACAGCGGGATTTGTCGGATTCCTTTGTTAACTCTTTCGAGCAAGCAACAGACGCTTCAGCGGTTCTGCAGTCGATGACCGATACAACAGAATCTGCTAGCCAGATCTTGAATCGAAGTGATGTTTTCCAGTCCCCTACCATTCACACCTTGCAACAGCGGCGCTCCAGTGGGAACAGAACAGGCCGTCGGCTTTCAGACGGAACGGCACGGTCAACGCATCCCAATGCTGTTGATGTTAAAAGGAATGGGCAGGAACTGCAGTACGCTAGCAGTGAGTCCGACCAGGGCACACAGCACCCATCTAAGGTGAACTCATCTGCACCAACCTTGAATGAACTGGTCAAAGCTGGTGCTTATCCCCTCCAGCGTGCCGCCGGATTTGCGGAGTACTTGAGAAACCGGTCGAGGCAAATGAGTAATCTTCTGGCAAGCGAATCGATGGGTTACATTGAGAAAGTCTCTGGGATGTGGGCCGGTGGCCGCAGACATTATGGAGAAACTGAAGGCGTGCTACCAGATGATCAGGATGTTGATCCTGAAGACAAGGAAGATGGAGTTAAGCATGGTGATCGTTTTCGTGCCCATTTCGCCCTGCCGTCAACCGAAAGGCTGCAAGCCACCTATTATGCATATCTGCATCGTGTTCTTCCGCTTTACGGTAAAATATATATCAGCCAGAAAAAGCTTTGTTTCCGTAGCCTGATTCCGGGAACCCGCACCAAGCTGATACTACCGCTCAAAGACATTGAAAATGTGGAGAAAGAGAAGGGCTTTCGGTTCGGATACCAGGGGCTAGTCATAATAATTCGGGGACACGAAGAGTTGTTCTTCGAATTTAATACGGCAGATGCTCGAGATGATTGTGCGGTCACAGTACACCAAAGCCTCGAGTCTATGAGGTTTTTGGTAGAGTCTGGCCTACTAGCAGAACAGGAAAAAGACGAGATCGAATCAGCCCAAGCAGAGCATCGCATGCTACAGGAAGCCAGGTTAGATGGAGCTGGTGAACACGACTCTCACAAATCTGTGAATGAATCATCGGAGCTTCATCCTATTTTTGATGACCCTCGTGCTTCGATTATCAACTTCAAGCCCTCCGAGTCATTGCGCATTACATGTCTTACCATAGGTTCACGGGGTGACGTGCAGCCCTATATTGCCCTGTGTAAAGGATTGTTAGCAGAAGGCCATAAGCCTAAAATTGCAACCCACGCAGAGTTCGAACCATGGGTGAGGAAGCATGGCATTGACTTTGCTCCAGTTGATGGTGATCCTGCAGAGCTCATGAGAATATGCGTTGAGAATGGAATGTTTACATATTCATTCTTGAAAGAGGCGTCCACAAAGTTTCGAGGATGGATCGATGACCTTCTATCCTCAGCTTGGGCCAGTTGTCAGGACAGTGATCTCCTTATTGAATCTCCGAGTGCAATGGCTGGTATTCATATCGCCGAGGCACTCAGAATACCCTATTTTCGTGCCTTCACGATGCCATGGTCCAGAACAAGAGCATACCCGCATGCCTTCGCTGTCCCGGAGAATAAGATGGGCGGTGCCTACAACTACATCACTTATGTTATGTTCGACACTGTCTTCTGGAAAGCCATTGCGGGACAGGTGAATCGTTGGAGAAAGAAGCAGCTCGGACTAAAGGCGACCACTCTTGATAAGATGCAGCCGAACAAGGTTCCCTTCCTTTATAACTATTCTCCTTCTGTGGTGGCCCCTCCATTGGACTATCCGGACTGGATACGTATAACAGGATATTGGTTCCTAAGCGAGGGGAGCAATTGGACTCCTCCAACAGACCTGCTTGACTTCATTCACCGTGCCCGCAGTGATGGCAAGAAGATTGTCTATATTGGGTTCGGGTCTATCGTCGTGTCTGACCCTTCGGCTCTAACACGAACTGTGGTTGAGTCCGTCCTAAAGGCTGACGTCCGTTGTATTCTGTCGAAGGGGTGGTCAGATCGACTTGGAGATCCTTCCAGTGCAAAAGTCGAGATTCCTTTACCGCCGGAAATTTTCCAAATTCAAGCAGCGCCACATGATTGGCTTTTTTCCCAGATCGACGCAGCAGCACACCATGGTGGCGCTGGAACTACCGGAGCGAGCCTTCGGGCAGGTGTTCCTACGATTGTTAAGCCGTTCTTTGGTGACCAGTTCTTCTTTGGCACTCGCGTCGAAGATTTGGGCGTGGGTATCTGTATGAAGAAGTTGAACGTAAGCGTGTTTTCGCGGGCTCTGTGGGAGGCTACCCATAGCGAGAGAATGATCGTAAAAGCCCGAGAGCTAGGTGCACAGATACGGAGTGTAAGTCTCTGAACTATCTTATGTCGTGGTGCGTTAGCTAACACTCAAGTAGGAAAACGGTGTGGATACGGCTATTCAGGCAATATATCGCGACCTTGAGTACGCTAAAACACTGGCTCGACAGCGCTCGATTGTCTCGTCAACTCCATTCTCCCCAACACCGTCGGCTAAAACCACGGCCGAGCAGGAAGAGGATGACATGGATGACAGTGAGGAGTGGACATTTGTCGGTGACGACACTGAAATTGATGTTTCGAGACGGCTGCGCGATCGAACAGTGTCTGATGCTGATATGCTACCCGAGCCAGTTACAAGCACATCGTAGGCGGATTATCAACTTATCTTGCGATGTTGCCATCACTACTCGTGAGAAACATTTTATCGGCTCATGACTTATGATTCTGCTTATTTCTTCGCCATGGATGTTACTTTGGGTGCCCCGCTTGACTTCTGCTTAAACACTATATTTACCCATTTCATTCTTGGTGTTTTCTCTTCCGCACAGATCGCATGGATTTAGATGGCTTACGAGAGTCCCACCTCAGTCGTTTCCTTTTCCCCCTTTGCGTTAACATTGTACGTGATGACTGATGATTGTTTGGGCGATGATATACGCATGAACCGCCTTCGGCCAGCCGCTGTCCTGGCTATGGCGGCGGCCTCAACCTATATTAATTCCTTTTTGTCCATTCTGAGATAGACTAGTATAATGGCCCGGCGCAGGAAGCATAGTTCGTGCATTATTATTTTATTGAGTTAATAATCGATCCCATAGGACTAATAGAGAGCAAGTGTTGCTTATATCTACACCGATCAAGGTAGCACTTTCGTTTCATCCCAACCCTCACTATGATATACGCAAACCGAGTAAATGAAAAATCTTTTCTAAGCCAGACAAAGTCATTAAAAAGACAAAATCATGAAAATGAGCTTTAAGCACCCGAAGGACCCTTTGCCGTATCATCGTCTTCGTCGCCCTTCCCCTCCACCTTGTCTTTCCGACGCTGCACGACATCCCAGTTATAGACACGAGCCGTAGCAACCTCCATCGTCTGCGACAGGTTAGCACCGAACCACACAAATATAGCTCTAAGGCGCCGAAGTAGCACGCATATATAGAGTGAGAAAAAGAACGGAAATAGGGAATGAATACCGTGATCTGCTCCCTCAAAAACTCCAAATCCTCATCACAATTCGCCAGACTCAACTCCGCCGTGGACAACTTCTCCGTCAACATGGTCTCCGCCTCCTCAATGGGATAAGCCAACATGACATTCGCCCCCAGCCAAAGATACACCTCCTCCGTGTCCGCAGGGTCGACCGTCGCACGCGCATAGAGTGTATCGTTCAATTCGAAGTTCGTCTCCAGCGGGTCGGCGTTATTATCGCGGCGCATTTTCAGAAACTTAACCATTTCCAGCGTCTTCTTGATATCCGGGATCTTTTCACGGAGGCCCGCCGCCCGTCGTTGTGTGTTAACTTCCATAAATTGGTATTTGGAGATCATCTCTTGGAAGGAGCGGAGTGTGGGCTCGACGTCTGCGCGCGTCGAGACGTAGTCGGTTACATTGTCGACGAAGGGAGCGACGGGGATACCGCGCGGGTTGGTCTCGGGGTTTATTGTTCTGATTTTTCAGCGGTTGGTTAATTGTCTAGGAAACTGGTTTGCGGTGGTGGTTCTTGTTTTTTGGCTTGGGGTCGCATGTTTGGGGGTGGGATGGTGGAGGGGTTATGGTTTCGCCGTGGAAGTTTGATTTCTCGCCGATTTTTTGGATGTAATGACTTACGGGGTCTTTTTGTCTGCCATTGTGGCATGTCAGACTGGGGTCAGTCTGAATGAGGAGAAAGAGGAGGAAGGGGGAGGGGGGGAAAGAGGAGTAACACGTCGAGTGATAGTAGCGTTCGTTATCTTTGATGAAGCCGTAAACGCTGAAAGGTTCATGTGGGGGAGCATCTTGCCTATTTGGGAAAGGTGGCGGTACTGAACTGTATTCGCCGTAAGCTTCCTGGTTGCTTTTAGGGCTGAGCTTTAGTATGTCGTATAACTCTGGGTTTTGCTTTATTGTTGTATAACTATAGTCTTGATTTACTTTTTGCTCTTCGGGTTTCTACTGTTAGTGTCCTTGTGTGGCTCGTAGAGGAGTTTACTGGGAAATCACTTCGAAATGATATATACTACGTAAGTACGGAGTATACTCAGATGTTAGCTTAGTACCCATACAATAGAGTTTATCACAGGCAGTAGCCATTTAGATATTGTATAAATTGAAAGCTAAATTGGAATCTAGATTAAGATGCAAAGTGTTTACCAGCGATATTGCTCATTGCCCTTGCGTAAAACCTTCACTTCAAAAGAGACTGTCAATTTATTCCAGTGGTATGATAGTTAGACATAGCATGCAATCCTTAGATCGATTTCATTTGATGGCCTTGCAACATTAGCCCTCCAATGGTGAGTATTGACAGGATCTTTTTGGTACAGATTAAGTTCGAAGAATTTGTTGTGCAGGGTGCACCTAAAGTTCTTGTAATTACTTCCGCTCAGCAGTTGCCCTTCATAGATAGCACGATGTGAACGTACGAGTTCAACTTCTCAAAATTATTATCAATGAGCCACTGCTCACCAACTTCAATGAATTCCACTTTACAGAGATCTCGGCGTGGAATGAAGTACCTTCTGCTCTCCAACGGGCCGTAGTTCACTTGCTTTATCAGCTGTACTGCATATTCGGGTACGGGCGATGAAGGATCGTAATCAGAGGAGAATTCGCTCGTAATGGTCAAGTGAGCCCATTTTAGGAATTCGTTGAATTTGCTCTCCTGATCCAAAATTTGTGGCCGATAAGGAGTAATGTGTGAACAGCAGAAGTTGGGGGTAAGGGTTGAAGCCATTTTATACGTCACTGACAAGCATAGATAGTATGCCCGAGAAAAGCTGTGGAAGATATAGAGCGGAAATGCAGCAATTAGCTCTTCATCTGGGGAACACCGCAACTTATAGTACATTGTACGAGGAGTACTTCTATAAGAGAGGATGAGAACCGAAATGCTTTCCGTTACACTAAATCAACCACACCCTATCGTTTTGAGGCCTCCCGGAGTCCTACAGTCGTTCGATGCATTCCTGAAGTCTTTTTGCATCTTTTCTGCATGACAGTTGACCCAATGAGCAATATACAATCTGAGGCCTACTGTTGATCACCCACTAGTACCTAGGGCTACTGTACCTGCAATAGATGTATAAGTCCCGACCAATGAGACATCGCCGTTTTGAGGCCTACCATAGCCACGCCAACCTGAGGCATCCACCAAGTCTGGTTAAATATGGCTGCTTTGCCCTCGATCTTCAAAGCTTCTCTTCTTTCTTTTTCCTCTCCAGGGCAGTGGTACTGTCACTCGTCCGCTCTTTTACCTCTCGTATCTGATTTTAAGTTCTTGCGAAATTGTTATATTGTGCTCTTCCTCCCCTCCCCGCCGTGCACATCTCCGTGGAATCGTTTTGATCTATCCTGCAAGCTAGGCTCTGTTTACTGCTTGTTGAAGGAATCATCTGTCAAGAGAATATATAAACCTTAACCTTCTGTACCCGGAGTTTCTACTCTTATACCGAGTCCCAGATCAGATAGCGTAGGTCGGCCACCACAGGTACTAAACTCTTATCACACAACACCTTACGGAACTGTCGACCCTCGCTGGCTCGATACTGCTGACCGGACAGGTCCGGAGGCACTGCCAGAGTCAGATGATTCTCTCCATCACTTGAGCCAAGACACTCCCCCACAGGATCTTGATCAAACTCAGGGCTGGGAAGGAGAGTTTGCAAATACACATAACAATTTCGATTCGCCGCACTTAACTTTCGAGTCACTTTCGCCCCAGGCACAACATATTGTATCTGAGTTTCCGTCGGATCTCTCAAATCCAGGACAAGATACTTCCTCTACCAACCAACCGATTGATTCCCCTCCACAGTCATTCCAGTGTGACCTGTGTAACCGTGTGTTCGACAAAAGATATCTACTCAAGTAAGTGGCATTCATAAGTTGCAGACAGATTTCTGAGCCGTGTTCTCATCCTGAACAGCAAACACAAGAAATCCATGCACGATCGCCTTCACAAGTGTGACGTAGCAGGCTGTGCCCGAACAGAGGGGTTTCAGTTCAAGAAGGATCTTGAACGACACTACGATACTTTCCACAGGGAAGGAAGTCCCAAGGGTTATTTCTGTAAGCATAACTGGTGCTCCGCTTCGAAGTCGCGACGTGACCGCATGGGAAAACCGGGAATGCGGTATGACAACTTTCGACGACATATGAAACGTCACCATGGTTTTGGACAGTGACCTAGATTGAGAGACTAAATGACCATCTTAGAGAGCTGATATGCTAGAATGCCAGTGGAAATTCACCTTATTGAATTAAGCTCCAAATGATCAAGTTGCTAGTATGAATAATGTAGCTCAAAAAATATATGGTAATTGATTAGTAGAGCACTTTATAGATATAGTTACGACGCCAGCTCAACTACATGAATTACTTGTCAACTATTGACACTATAGTCTATTTGGGCTCATATTTTAATAACAACTCAAGATAATCCAATATAGTTCTCAGTCTGATGTTTATGCCTCAGCATGTTGAGAGATTTCTATTCACTGACTTCCTATCTGCAGCAGTAGTATAAGCCTTTTCGGAAATACTCGGGTGATTAACAAGGGTTTGCTCCGAGCCTGCCCGAATTCATCTGACTTGATGGAAACAATCCACATCATCTACACTATCAAGAATCAGCCAATCCACGATGCCCACCGTCAAGACTAAATGTAAAGTCGCCTGTAAATCGTGCAATTTGCGACGAGTCAAGTGTGATCGGACTGAGGTAAGACCATGTTCATACTGCCGACTAGCAGGGCAAGAATGCCAGCCCATTGTTTCGAGACGTGGAAAGTATGCTTGCCTGTCCCACTTCATCTTTACAAATGAAATACGGATGAACAACAGGCTGAAATAATCCAGGTACAAACGAAATCACGATAGCAACACTGATACTCGGCCGGCCCTTCGTCGGTCGTCACGAAAGCCTCAAGATGAACGTAACCTTATAAGTGCTGTATCAGGCGAATCAACTTCAGATGCCATTATCACCAATACTAGTAGCCCCGACTTTAGCGGTAGGAATTCTACTGCTGAAACACGGTCATGTGAGCCTTCCAATCCCCAGCCAAGTGCCCCATCACCAAGGCAAGGCTATCAATATTCCTCGACAAGCTCAGATAGTAAAGTGGTATACTACGGCGACTCCTTTAACCTTGACTATATGTTGCATGAAATGGGAGACCCTTTAGGCGCTTCCCGTAATGGTCGCACGTGGGAGGATGCACTTGAGCACTTATACTTCAGTCAGCTAGGGCAATCAACAAAAACCCAGATAGAAGAGCATTCTCGAAACCAGCGTCTGCAGCTGAGAGACATTGGCGCGCTTGAAAGTTTCGAGAAAAATATCAGTGACGATTTGATCAGGATTTTCTTTGAGATGTGCTACCCTCAGTGTCCTATTTTTGACCGAGCGGACTTTCAGCTTAAGTACGAGTCTGGGAGAGTGTCACCGCTGGTTCTGCAAGCTGTGTATTTCGTGGCCCTTAACCATTGCAGTGAGGAACTTTATAAGCGGGCTGGCTTTGCAAATAGATATCTGGCAACATTTACATGTTATCAGAGAGCGAAAACTTTATACGACATAAACCACGAATCTGACGCTATAGCGACTCTTCAAGCGATCTATTTGTTGTCTTTCTGGTGGGGAAGCCCGATGGAACAGAAGGATATGTGGCATTGGACTGGTATTGCATGTAATCGAGCACAGTCCCTGGGATTGCATCAACGGTTGGTCATTTACGGCAGATGCTGTGAGCTGGCTGACGCTTCCCCAGAAAAACCTATGTAGGGTTAAGTGAGAGAAACAGAAAACTATGGAGGCGGATTTGGTGGACTATTTACGTATGAAACTCTGGGTTAAACGATGATTTCTGCTGACTTAGTTATATAGGTACATGATATCTCTGTGACTATAATGCTAGGAAGAACTCCGCACATCAACGATGCGTACTGCAGTGTGGAGATGCTGGGCGAAAATGATTTCGAAGTATCAGACGACGACTTAATCAATTCTGATCTGCTTCCAGAACCGACTCGTGAAAGCCGGCTTTACTTTATCCACTTAGCAGAACTATATTCGCGAAGTATGTCTACCTAGTTATGCTCTCGACTAAAGCCTTGCTAACACTGCCAAAGCAAGCAAATGTTGGCTAAATATAGCTGGAGCAAAGTTCAACGAATCAGTAGTTCTCAAAAGCCTGGACGATCTTACATCATGGAAAGCGTCCCTTCCAAGAGAATTACAGCAACGAGAATCTACAGTTTCTGTGGAAGATAGCCTTTGGGCGACCCTGGTCAATCTAAGTTACTTGTAAGAAATACTTATCTAGAAGGAAATACCTCTAACAGACCTTTAGCACCGTGCAGATTTTAATACGCCGGAACGGCTTTAACGATCCGGACAGAATGAAGGTCGGGTCAGTTGTGTTTGATGCAGCTGTGCAAATCGTGCGGATATTGGAAGACCTTGTATTATCGCAACTTCTTCCTTTTGCATTGATGCGCAGGTGTGTTCTTCCTCCGCACATTCACCTTGTTAAGAGATATTCACAAAGCTAGTGCGCCGGCTGTTTTCGCCGCTCTCTCTGTCCAAATTGCAAATATGCGTGGATGCCCATCCCATGTGGTCGATGTCTCGAAGCATAGAGCTCGACTCTGCATGATGATCATAAACAAGCTGCAAGACCACTCGCCTCCACTCCTGTGGTACTATCGCCTCTTTGTACGGCTATTGCAAAGTATGGGTTGTGAGATCCTCGATGAAGAAAGTCGAGAAGCTTCACATCACTCCGATCAGCTTCTACATGGGCTGCAATCACCTACGGCTGACTTTCTCTACAACAATCGATTTGAAAATAGTTCGCAAGAGGTTGGTCCGAATGATATCTCCAATGATCCATTGACCGGCAATCCAGTGCTTTGCGACTTTGGCCTGTCTGGGATGACAGCATCGTTTGTATTCTCCAGCTTCCTTGACAGCGACCTGATTGATGGGACATCAACGGATCTTGAAAACCACAACCTTGATCCATCTTCCCTGTGAAAATATTCGTTTTGCCGCTGGAAAGAGCATTGCGACATGTGACTATAACACCCTTCATCCAAACAAAACCCACAGCTCTTATTGTACATATAAAAAAGAAAAATATATAGACAGCACAAGAACCAATCTCACCTCCGATACCACATCCTAGTCACTTTCGTCTTCCTGATCTTCTTCTGCAGCTGAAAAATCGCATACATCAAAGCCTCCGGCGTCGGCGGACACCCCGGCACATATATATCTACCGGGACCACCCGATCAACGCCCCTAACCACACTATAGCTATAGTAATAGTATCCACCCCCGTTAGCACAGCTCCCCATACTAATCACCCACTTCGGATCCGGCATCTGGTCGTACAACTGTCTCAACGCGGGCGCCATCTTGTTAGTCACCGTTCCTGCAACAATCATGACGTCCGCTTGGCGGGGCGAAGCCCGGAAGATGATTCCCAGACGGTCTTGGTCGTATCGTGGCATGGAGACATGCATCATTTCGACGCCACAGCATGCGAGAGCGAAGGTGAGGGGCCAGAGGGAGCCTTGGCGGGCCCAGTTGATGAGCTGGTCGGTTGTTGTTCTGTTTATGTGGTTTAGCTAGCGTTGTTAGAATGGTTAAGATAAATAGAAATCGTACAGGAAATATTCAAGCTTGCCGCTATCTTCTTTCTTGTTTGTGGTGATGCCTTGCTCTGGACTGGGGAGCTTGGGGACAGTGTGTGGATTCCAGGTTGAGGATTGCCGGGGTTGTTTGATCTTGACTGGTAGAGGTGTTGATCTTCCATGGGTTAAAGAAATGCATGCAGAAGCTTGTTTCCATACTTGGGGCCTCAGCATTTGAGTCCTCATCGTTGTGGTTGTTGTGGTCCACATGGTAAACCTCTGTTTGTCGGCGAAGCAAAAATGATTTGCCCTAGGGGGGAAGAGGAAAAAAAAAAAAAAAAAAAAAAGGGACGCGTCAGCACTAGGATTCGAACCTAGGAGGGCGAACCCAATAGATATCGAAAATTCGAGTCTATCGCCTTAGCCCGGTCGAAAAAAAAAAAAAAAAAAAAAGGGAAAGGAAGCAAGCAAAGTGAAGGAATATAGTGTAGTTTGCATTGGAGAGAATATATGAATATATCATATAAAACATGTTTATATCGCCGACATACTTGACACTGAACAGCATGTCGGCGATATAGTGTATGTTTTAGACCATATCGGCGATATGCTTTTTCGTATAGGGTTTTCATTCGATGGGCGAATTGTTCTGCGCCAGTCTATAACTATGAGAAACCTCTCTTTCAGCCGAAACTGTTCAACTGATATTTATTCCCCTGTTGACCTCGGATTATGCTTAAAATTCAGAAAACGTATATCGTTGAATTTACTCAACAGTGCATAGACATGGGCTAACATACGGACAACAAAACCAACAATATTACTATACGCGCTTGACGCTTATCATTGGTATTTAAACAAATTTGTTCCATTCCCGCTTCACAGTGTTACCCTACATTGATAATCTACTTCATAAAGCCCATAGAAGGATATGGCCAATAATCTATCCCATGTCAGGTGCGGGGAGACAACTGTCGATCGCGGGGACAACAATTGCACCTTCACTCTCACAACTCCCCATCTACACGACCTACATAGCATTGAAAAAGAGCACCAACAGAATGACAGCATACCCTCGTCCAGATTTTCAACGCCCAGCACTCAATTGGACGTCGCTCGATGGTCCCTGGGACTTCATCTTTGACGATGCAGACAACGGTCTATCGCAGCGCTGGCACCAGAAAGGAATCCCCGCCAACAACGCCACACACGCCAAACGTCAGATCCATGTTCCATATGCATTCCAAACTCCCGCATCAGGAATTGGCCTCCACGAGGCCCACGAGGTGCTGTGGTACGAGCGCACGATAAAAGATATTCGTACGGCGGACGAACTAGCCAAGGGGAATCGATTAGTGCTGCGCTTCGGTGCAGTAGACTATGACTGCACTGTCTGGGTTGATGGCCAGGTGGTTGGAGGGCATCGGGGTGGTCATGTGCCCTTTGAGGTCGATGTGACTGATGCATTTGGGACCGAAGAAAGTGCTACAGTAACTAGACGCCTAACAGTTCGGGTGAGAGACTCGCCGTCTGATCTTTGCCAGCCGCGTGGGAAACAGTATTGGGGTCCTGTCCCTGAAAGTATCTTTTACACACCGACGAGTGGAATCTGGCTGTCCGTCTGGTTGGAGAGTGTGCCCAGGATGCGATTGGGCAGTAGCAGTGACGGCCTGGTCCTCCGGTCGGATGATATCAAACAGGGGCAGCTTTATGCGCAGGTCGTGGTTTTAGATCGCCCGGCAGCGGCGAAGTGCCAGGTAGAGATTGAGGCGAGTCTAGGGGGCGTCGTTGTGAGTCGCAGCAGACAAGATCTGCCACAAGACAAAGACTACGTGAGTCTCAATGTGGACATGCGTGGGCCGGACCCTGGTTCGTTGAAGGAGAAGGTGCCCTTCAACGTTGACGGGTGCTGGCACAACGGAGTAGCGCTCTGGGCACCCGAACATCCTATCCTGTATGACTTAGCTTTGCGTCTGTATGATGCCTCGGGTAATTTGGTTGATGTGGTCGAGACTACCACCGGTATGCGCAGTATTTCCTGGAAGAATGGTGACGGGACCTTCCGGCTTAATGGAAAGCCTCGTTTCCAGACCCTGGTATTGGATCAAGGGTATTGGCCGGAGACCGGCTTGACGCCTCCATCGCAAGAGGCCCTGAAGGCTGACATCGAGATGGCGAAGAAAATGGGCATCAATGGGTGCCGAAAGCACCAAAAGGTGGAAGACCCTGTCTTCCTCTACTGGGCTGACAGACTGGGATTTCTGGTCTGGGGCGAGATAGCTAATGCATATGAGTTCAGTGATGACTACATTTCTCGGTTCAACAGCGAATGGATTGAAGCTGTCAGGAGGGACATCAACCATCCATCTATCGTGGCTTGGACTCCTTTCAACGAGAGCTGGGGATACCCTTCCCTTACGGATAACATCGAGCAGCGAAACCATATCCGAGCGGTGTACTACTTGACCAAGTGCGTTCTCCGACTCCCTTACTAATAATGTATACTCCTGTCATGGACTGACCAGTTTAATAGGACTCTGGATCCCACTCGACCTATCAATGACAACTGCGGCTGGGAGCACGTTTCGACAGACTTGACAACCTACCACGACTACTCGGATCACCCTGCGCTGGCCGCAACCTGCTCGGACTTCAAAAACGGAATTCTAGGCCAGAAATCGAATCGCGACATGTTCGTGGGTCCCATTCCTTCTTCTAGCCCTCAGCCCCTGGACCCCGGTACTCAACACACGCCAGGCGCTCCAGTGATTTGCTCTGAATTCGGAGGAGTAAATATCATTCCTGCGAAGGGTACCGCCGCTGGTGAAAGGGATTGGGGCTATACTACCGCAAGCAATCCGGAAGACCTGCTGAGCCGTCTGGAAAAGTTGGTGATGGCCGTCGTCAAGGGAGGACATACGTGTGGCCTGGTATATACGCAATTGTAAGTTCCTACCTTTTTTCATTTGCCTTGCTCCCTATATACCCGCATTGTATATGCGTTTCTCCGTTTTCCCAACAGAGGATATGGAGTATGACGAGCATGATAGCTAATTTACATGCAGATGCGATATTGAGCAAGAGGTAAATGGTTTGTACTCGTACGATCGCAAAGAGAAAGTTCCGGCTGCCAGAGTGAAGGCAATCATGGATGCTGCCCACAAATACTACTACGACCACGTAGCACCGAAGTAAATCTTGGGTAATGAGTGACGGGGTGAGACGAGCTTTGGTTTGAGCTTCTTGTAGACTCATCAGCAGCATGATGAGTGAATGCCAAATATTTGAACGATATAAAGTCCATTAAGTAGCTCAAAGCAAAGCACCATGGAAATCCTAGTGAGCAGACAGAAAAAAAAAAAAAAAAAACATAAACAAACCAGAAAGGGCACAAGTGCAATGGAAGAGCAAAATCATGCCTGCTAGTAGGATAAGTCCTTACTAAACTCTCCCAGAGAATACTATCTCAGAAATGTGCGTAGTACCTACCCCATGCCGAACATCTAGAAAGCACCGCTTCACATTAGGGCTACTAGCCTACACACTCAACGCGACTTAAAATCGCATATACATCGTAAATCACGAAAAAGAGCCACAATAGCTTATGGCAGTCAAAGTCGAGCGTGTGAGCATCTATCTCGATCTGATGGGTAGTTTTTCACAATTCGAGGCGACGATGTGAAAACCTAAGCCTTAGGGCTCAAGCAAACAGTGGATGCCCAAGATACTCTGTAGATATCTGGGACAGATTGTCTCAGTTCAGATCATGCGCCTAATGGAATGCCCCAGGCATTCCGATGGCTCTAGAAATTAGGGTTATCAGGATACTGGTAGTTTTGAGCTTCACGTTTATCAAACCTACTTGATGATATGCCCTCTATCATATAAAAGGCAAGCAATCAAGAGAAAATTAATCGAGGAAATATATAATTATCTCATGATTTGTTTTATTTCGAAGACAATGGACGAGGATACTATCTATGTCCTGACATGACAAGCAAACTAAATGCCAAACTAGGCAACACTAAACCAAATGCAGTAATCCCGTTCATCACATGTGGAGACTATATCGCGATTTGATACCAACAACCTTCCCATCATCTTTAAATACTTGTACATTTAAAGACATCCATCAACACCTACAGCTCAACCCTCCAACAAACCCCAAACCCCAAACCATCGACCCACAAAATGTCATAAAACAAACCACACCCCTACACAACAATGGTCCAACTAATAACAACCACCCGCATCCTCTCCGCCCTAGAAGCGATCCCAACCTCAGATCGCAAAGACCTCGATCTACCCTCCAACCCATCACTAGACAGTCCCATCACCCACGACCAACTAATCCGTCTATCCCGCTACTTCCGCACCGAAAATGCCACCCCCAACGCTGACACCCGAAGTCTCAACTCCCTCCTCCACGGAACAAAAGTCTACGTTCCGCCTCCGCCCCCGAAACCCGAACCCGTACGTTCCTCTCCCATCTTCACCTCCTCCAAATACCATACATATCACAAGCCACTACCACTACCACTTTAATCAATACGTACATATCTAACTAATAAATATTCAGAGCCCAGAATATCTCGCCCTAAAAGCGCGTCTCCTAGCCGCCTACGAAACAGACACCTACAACCAAATGACGGCCTCATCTAACACCACAAATGGCCCATCACCGATCTTTACTTCCTCGACACCGACCGTTTCGGCTCTCCATGAAGACGATGCACACTCGGACGCAGATTCTCTTACCCCCGGACTCGTGCTGAATATTTTTCTTTCGGTTGTTATTACCGGGTTCAGTGTTTATTGGGCGTTGACGAGCTTTTCGACGCCGGAGTTGTTGACGGAGGCTGTTTCGTCGGTTTGGGACCAGAACCAGGGGTCGAAGAGGGGTGGAGGTGTGAGTCAAGCTGTGAAGGTGCTTGTGTCGTTTGGGGCTGCGGTGGGGGTGGGCGTTGCTGAGGTGGCGATTTATGCGATTTACCTGGGGAAGGTGGAGCGGGCGAGGAAGAAGGAGAGGGGAGTTAAAGAGAGGAAGGTGGTTGTTGGGAGGGAGGTTTTGGGTAGGAGAGATGAGAGTGAGAGTGCGCAGCGAGTGGATGGGGAGAAGGAGGAGATTTGGGGAAGAGGGCCGAATGGGGGCTTAAGGCGGAGGGTGAGGGAGCGGTGGGAGGAAAAGGAAAAGGAAGTGGATGGAGATGGAGATTGATTGTAAGTTGCCGGTCCGCCGGTTCTCTGTTGACACTTGAACAGGATGCATCTGCATGTTCTTGATACCCCTCGGTCCGAAAGGACTGATTTGTATGATACGTTTTTGTCGACCCAAAGAAAAAAAAAAAAAATGAAATACACCTTTTTTTGAAACGATTTACTCCATCTGATTGCTTTCACCTACGTTCATCAACATGGACAGAAACATTTTTGACAAAACATTAATATTGGTATTCATATTCCCTCTATATTAAAACAAAGAAAAAAAGGCTTAACAGAAATGCTACATCATCGCTCAGTCTATGGCGCTGATATATGCTGTGCTGCTGTCAGCTCATTAGTGATCATCAGTAGCGTGGATATCTATGGTCATCAGGTATGTTTTGTGTTTTTGGTTGTCGTCGGAAATGTGCGAGTGGCTGTGCGTTGGTCAACAGCCCGATCGAAGTACGGGAGCACAAATGAAAAGAATCAAACCCGTTTCTCTAACAGCAATGTGCCGGCTGGAGTCTTGCTGCTGAAGCCGCCGTCTCGGCTGAAGATCTTCTCGCCGCGCAGCCACGTCTCACGGACCATGCCGCGCAGGGTGCGACCCTGGTATGGCGAGCACTTGTTCCGGAAGAGCATGGTGCTAGGCTCCACGACCCACTCGGCAGAGTCGTCGAAGACACAGATGTCGGCGTCAAACCCGGGGACGAGGTCACCCTTCTGGCGCTCGAGTCCAACCTGTGCCGCGGTGTTGGCACAGCACAGGCGCACAATGTCTTGGAGGGCCCGCTTGGTGTTGGTATCCTCCGGAGCAGAGGTGAGACCCTTCCGACGGCTGAGTTCTGTCCACAGGATTGGAAGACCCAGACCGACAGAAGAGATGCCGCCCCAGGCGGAGGAGAAGCTACCTTGGTTCTTTTCGATAGCGGCTTCGCCTTTAGAGGTGCAGCTGCCTGGAATATGGGAGGGAAGGAGCTTCAGATCCGGGGTGCACGGGGAGTGGTCCGAGACGACAGTCTTGATGACACCATCCTCGGCGTGGCGTTCCAATTCGGCCCAGAGGGCATCCTGGTTGAGCTGTGAGCGAATCGGTGGGCAGCACTTGTGGCGGGTATCACCGTCCCGGATTTCCTCGGCCGCCAGGGATAGATAATGGAAACAAGTCTCTGCAGTGATGGGGATTCCATCTGCACGGGCTTTCTTCAGGAGAGGAATAGCCTCCATGGCCGATAGGTGGACAATATGTAAAGCAAGCTTGGGAGCCAGGTGGGCCAATGAGAGGATCTCTTCTACAGCACAGGTCTCATATGAGGAGGGACGAGATGCCAGGAAAGTGGAGTATGCTTCCGCGGGGCCTTCGGGGGTCTGGGGTTGGTCCGCCTGGGAGGATGTGATGGGGGGTACCATTTCCGCATGAAACATGAGGGTGGTGGGCTCATCGGCAAGTTCCGCCATGGCCTTACGGATGTCTTCAGAGGAGACAGCGGGGAATTCGTCAACCTATAACGGTAAGCACGGAAACTGGCAGAGGGAACACTGGCATACTTACCCCACTGTCGATGAGGAACCCCTTGAAGCCGCGGACACCTTGGTTGACGAGGACCTTCAGCTCGCCAGCATTGCCGGGGATGATGCCGCCATAGAAGCCGACATCTACCCAGCACTTGCCTTGAGCAGCATTCAGCTTCTCCTTGAAGCCAGCTACGGTGGTGGTGGGTGGGATGGCGTTCAGAGGCATGTCAATGACGGTGGTGACACCGCCGAAGGCAGCAGCCTGGGTTCCTGTGTAGAAGCCTTCCCATTCGGTGCGGCCGGGCTCGTTCAGGTGAACATGGGCATCAACCAAACCGGGAAGCAATACATGAGGCGAATAGTCGGTATAGGGAGTTCCCTCAGGGAAGTCAGAGGCAGGAATGACGGAGTCGAAGACCGCAGTGATCTTTCCAGTGGTGCGAGAGATAACGATTGTGGCTGACGTTAGACGACCCGAGATGACGGCTCGAGACGACGTTACCACAGCAATAGAGGGTAATTGTTGCGTCTCCATGGTCAAGAAGGGTTATCGATAGGAGGAGAGAAGAGAGATAAGGGGACAAAGAGAAGAAGAGGAAGAGGAAGTGGGAGAGAGGAAGAGGTCGAGGAGGGGCCCAAAGAGGGTGATGACAGTGAGTGGACGAAAAGATAACGTCGAGTTCAATGAACTGATAAGAGGGGAGTTTCAGAACGGTTTGGGAGGCAAGGGATCCTTATTTGGGAAGTCTTGAAGGTGGGCTGATAAGAACCAAAAACTCTCACAATGAAGAAATGCGATATGGGAGGGCAGGCACGATATCGCAATCCGGGGTATCGATAAGGGTTTTATAACCATTTCCCATCATCTCCATCGTCTGTGGGAGCCCTTAGTGCCTTTTTTTTCAGTCCCCGAAATTTAGCCACGTCTTCTCCTCGAACGATAACAATACTGATCGAGTAATAATCGGAAAGGGGAAAAAAAAAAAAAAAAAAAAAGAAAAAAGTATAAAAGGGGGATCCACTTCACAGACAACCGGATCCACCGGTGCCACCGGAACAGTATCAGAGATTCGTCTTACTCGATTGAAACCCCGATAAGCCTTTCTGACTGTCGGTGTACTCAAGTAAGTCTCTCAACCCAACATGATAAACGCATCAGGCGACATATTCTCCCTCATCGTACGGAGCTTTGTGAACAAAGGGAAGCTAGAAGAATCCATGTGACCCTCGATACCCTCACTATTACCGATTCGGGTATTCGGAAAGGTTCTTGGTCGCCTCGTAAAATCCTGTCTGGGTCTGGGTCCTCGCCAGTCTGACTGCTCCCCCTCAACCCTGGTTTTGCATCGGGCGCCTCCGGCATCCGCCATCGGCTCGCTCCCTGCAATTGTTTTTAGTACCTGTCTTTACTCGATCAAAATTGGTCACATTTCCCCTTCAGGAATTTCCTTTACTCGATGGCTTCATGTAGTTGGACAGTGACCTCGGAGTCATATGTACCACGCAGTGCGGACAATCGTTATGCAGGCACTCCGCATGCGCGTGAATGCTTCCAATCTCTCGACCATTCGGCTAAACATTCCCTTTGTTGGATCGGAGGCCCCCGTTGGACACACCGCGTCTCTCTCTTATTATTTCAACTTTGACGACGAGGGGCCAGTATTCGTTCCTCCTCACTAAAAGTAGATCCCAGGTAGATCCTGGACAACAAATCAGGGGAAAACTCATAAATTACCCGGGACTTACCTGTACATTGTAATACTTACTTCCGAGCCAGGACCTTGTCAGAACGCCACCCAGCTAAGCCTTCTTTTGCTTCAGGGCACACCCAACTGAGAGAAGTCCGTACCTGTGGTCGGACCACGCCACCCAACGCCGTTTCAAGGCAGTAAATACTATACTGTGTAGAACCTCCCAGCACCGCATCAGAATGATGGTGCATAGTGCTAAGATGATCCTCAACGGCGAGTTGTTGTGCAAATAGACCTGCTAATTGACTTTCGAGTATCCACTTTTCGGACGAATCGAAGTTCTGATCGTATACTAACAGACAGGGATTGACTATAAGTTTAGTTCCTGTCACCAAGAAAAAGAAGCAAAAACAAAACCAAGGACTAAGATCGAGTCTTTCAATCTGACATCAGTGCCCGATTCAGCCTCAGAGTTGTCGATACCTAACTGGTCCAGTAATGAATTCCTATCGCCGATAGGCCTTCTTCGATCGTGACATTTCTCTAACCAGTTTCGGTTTCGCGTCACTTGTAATAGCCATTTGTTCAGGCTTCTATATAAGCTTTGTTCTGGCGTCATCTTGTCAACTGTTTACCTGGATAACGACACAATAATAGTCGAAGGGGGAGGGAAGCATGGAAATGAGCATCGTTAGCAAGAAGCGATGATATGCTGGATGTCTCTCTTCCTTCTCGACAACGGAGAGAAATATTACAACCCGATCACGGTCGCCCGTGACTTTCCTCTCTGGGTTACGCCAGGTAACCGCTGACGTGCAAGTAGCCCTACATAGCCCTGTTTTCCCTATTATATACACTATCTCAATTTTCTGTCTCTCTAGAACCATGAGACAATATCGTACTACAAGTCGCAATCAAGATTCACCATGCATCATCCCCACCAGAACCCTCATCGCATCCCCCTCTCTGCCCTCCGGCACAAAAACATGATCGTGGAAAAATCCACTGACAACGTTCGTGCTGATTCCGTCCGCGGCCAAGTTCGTCGATATCGTTGCGATGAGGCCCACGGCTTCTAGGCTGGAATGCACCTTTAATGAGATCTTGCGGCAGGGGAAGGTGTAGTTGTCGTAGTTGTGGGTTTCGGCGATGGCTTTGGTGGTAATTAGAGTCAGGCCTTCGGATTCTTGGAAGATCATTTGAGGTTGGAGGGTGTGGAGGGGGAGGGAATTGAGGGGTGTGGTGGTTGTGAGGAAGACGTAGGTTTCGGGGTCGAGCATCGGGTCCATTGCTGAGAGGAGGGTGGGAATGTTTGTTTCGCCTTGAGACATTTTGGTGGTGTAGAGAGATTTTGTTATTCAAGGTGGGTTTGGTCTGGGTTGTTGATGTTGTTAATGGTGGATTGCATATTCAAGGGGGGGGGGGGGGGGGGGTGGTGTAATTGATCAAATTGTTAGAGTCTAAATTCGAGGAATCCCGCTAATTACTAGTAGTAGTTCTGATGGGAACGAGTCATTGACGTTAAAATCAAATTCTTGTGAGTTAGTAGAAGCGTCATGTTGACACCGCATATTGTTTGCATCCTTTGAACTAAACCTCTCTCTGCTTTCCGGAGTAACAACTACTTAATAACTACCTAATGGTTGGCCACTAGTTGTCTGTAAAGAAGCTGAAGTTCAGGTCTCGTCATAATAGCCATCCCATTACCCACCAGTCAGTAACCTTGCATAAGTCCCTAGAACTATAAGGCCAAACCAGCTCCTCAAAACGGACAGAGACCAGGCGAAACTCATTCATTGCTTTCATCCGAGCTCAGAGTTTCCGAATCGCTATCATTCATCTCCCTCAGCCTCAGCTGAGTCTCATACATGGTCGAATCCGCATGTGCTAGATTCAGCCACTCAAGCATATGCTTCCAAGCGCGCGGCATGATACACTCAACATGCTGCATCTCCCCAGACGAGTAACAGTTGCAGCCATGCCGACGGGCACCCGGGACCAGATAACCCCGTGGCTCGTCGGAGATAACATAGGCACGACAGCGGGAGGAAACGAAGGCAAGGAATGAGCCCGAGATCTCATCCTTGACTGCCAGTTCAACGTCAATGGAGTGAAGGGGGTTGGTAAGGACAATGGCAGATATGTATCCGCGCCAGTCCTCCCCTGTGTTAAATCGATTTTTATATTTAGCCGTGGTTCAGACGGATGTTAATACAATAGCGCTTACATTTTAGAGATAAGTGACGAATTGCGCCCTGCCCCCCTTCAGCGATTCCAACGACGTTAATTTTGGCATCGTGGCGCACCAAGCGTCCGCGGTCAGCTAGGATTTCATCAAAGACACAAGAGACGTGATCTTCCCAGCAGCCATTTCCAGGGATTTTGTTTCTATGGGTCATCATCAGGGGAGGATCGACGGCTGAGGGACGAGGATAAGCGAGCCAGGTCGGCAGGGTCATCGGGCGACGAGCACCGCAATGCCAAATTAATTGGCCTGTATTTGCCAGCACCAGAGCAGTGTCGCTATGTTTGGGGGCGCACTCAGTGTTGGTTCCATCTTCGTTGGTTTCGGGGTGAAGGACGGCTTTGGCAAACGAGACAGCGGAACCTGCATTGATGCCATCCGCACCTATGCTTCGATACGCCCAGATTCCAAGGTCCTGTACTGGCTCTCCGAAAACGACAACGATACGAGATGCCGTGGATAGGTTAGATGACACCAGGATCGGAACGTGAGCTTCATTCACCTTGGAAGTGAGAGGAAGACGCAGGGTAGTAAGGTTGAGCTCCCTTAGACGAGAGGCCACAATCTTGCGAATGCACTCTAGAGTGCGTAGGAGTGTTAGACATAGGCTGTAAGGTAATCTGGGCAAGGCAGATATCTATATCTCGTCTCATCAGGACGTACCACTCATCGCCTCTCTCTGCATTTCGTTGACGCGGGAATTTTTGTTGATCTTGTACTGAAAATTCTCTTTAGGATCCACGATCTTTCTGATCTGATCGTTCTCATTGATGAAGTATCTAGTTGTCATTCTTCGTTTAGTATTTGGTCATGACCGTAAAGGAAGTCTCGTGTCCATACCCTAATTTCTCAAGGTCCGCAGGAAACTCGTTCTCGGGTGGGAGGTCTTCACGACGGTAGACAAACATCTTGCTGACTTCTTGTTCTTTTTATTGTAAGGAAAGACAAGGGAGCACAGGATTAGTGCTATGATGAAAGGGGAAGAAATGAGAAGAGAAGGCATTTCACTGAGAATAAACGTACTGGAGTTGATTAGTCGTAATGATGCAAACGCATGAAACGCAGTGAATCAGACTACAATTTGAATACATTCATGCAAACGAATATCCATTGTTAGCCATGAACGCTCGATCACAGGGCTTGTACTACACATCATGATATGGAGCTTCTTTGTATGCTTGTTAGGCCTTCGCTTATACTCTCTAGACATAAGATATCTCTATCAGAAGCATCCTGGAACTGCAATATGAACACAGCCGTCAAAAATATGGTATTCGATGTACAGAACGAAGACGGCTGCTTAGGCCTTAGAGTTCAAGTACATGGTAGTGGAATTGCGATAGTACATCGAGTAAAGACTGCCATTCAAGAACAGGTTAGGACGAGATCTTAGAAAAGCATGTATACTGTTATTGTGAAAGTGTACTGTTGACAACTAGAGACACACATTCCTTCACCTCTAAGGTGAATCTTTGTCCATGGGACTATGACATGAAGGAAAAGACCAGGAACGACGAGTCTATTCACTAATGAATATAAGACTAGAGTAAATGTGGGTTACCTGATGGTGCTGGTTTTGTCCGTGTACAGCCTAGTATAGCACATATTTATGAAAGATAAAGTCAAGACCTATAATCTGGTGGAAAACATATAGACTCGACTTTTTACAGTATACCTCATTTCTGGAATACTTAGCAGACGGTAGCGAGCACTTGATATAAACAAAGAAGTCGTAATCCGCGAAGAAACGTCCACACGTATCGTCTATTGAAACCCGGCAGTTGATATATTGTACATCTTTCTCAAAAAAAAAATATAGAATTAAACGCCCTCGTGTAAACCGGCTGATCCAGTAGCCATGAACATAATAATAACAATCCGAGGTATATGGATACACTACCAACTGGCCTTCTTCACACCAGGTAGTTCACCAGCCAGTGCCTGTTGACGGAATTGGTACTAAATACGATGTTAATCAACGCCTGCCACTCCATTAAACGAGTTCGGAGAAAGCTGCTTACTCTAGCAATTCTGAAGTCACGAATCACACTTCGAGCAATACCACCCGCCACACAGCGGTTTTTGATCTGAGTGGGCCGGGTGTAGGCGTGCATCTGGGAAAGCTGCAATTGAGCCTGGGCACGGGTACGTTGTGGGAGGGAGGTGTTGCGGATGATGTAACGGAGAGCTTGACTATAAGCACAAAACCAACTTATTAGAGATAGGTCCCCAAAATCCTGGTCAAAGTGGAACGCGACAAGGTCAAAAAAAAAATGCCGACTTAGCATACCGTTCAGGCTCGTGCTGCTCGAAAACCTTCCGCTTAGTGTGGTCACGGATGACACGGGCGTTGATAAACCCGCTAAGGTCCAAGCGCTTGGACCTGAAGAGCGACATGCTGTATTTTTCCGTAGCTGGTGAACTGCAAGAGTCTGGATGTCGGCACTCGATATCTTTTGATGGTAGTTGTGATCAGAGTTCTGAGGTCACGGGAAAATACGCTTTCCCAATTTAGATTAGTGTTACTCTGCCATACCAGGTAATGAGACAAGGTGCCGGATTGGCTAGGTACTCACCGCCTTTCTTTAATAAGTACTAGTAGTACCTAAGTGTTACTATTAACTACTATGTGTGGTTGAAAAGGTACGGTCTTATCAGGTTAGTAAGCAGGTAGATCTCTGATAACCAAATACCCTAGATTAATTAGAAGGCCACGACTTTTTGGTAAGATTCTCACATTTCGGAGTTTTGTTTGAATTCTGTATAGAAAATCGAATTGGCTACCGAGATTGGTCTCGACTTGCGGAGGGGTTCATCTTCCGGGGTCTTATCTCGCGAGGTATTACAGTATAAATAAAGTGGTATTATGCTTCCAATACAAAATCGGCCATCAACCGCACGGAGCCTCCTTACAAAAAGAAAAGAATATCCTAATTACATTACTACCGCGAGTGCTTTATAATTAGTCAGTGTGGCCGAGTGGTTAAGGCGATTGACTGTACGTATCCTAATATATATGATCTGCGAATCTCTATACTAATATCTTCATAGCGAATTTCTCACATTCGGTATCAAATTCCATTCGTGGGCACAGTCGATTCCTGTCGCTGACGCTCCTTTCCTTTTTTTGCTGTACCCTCACTTTAGGAAGTGTAAACTGGGACCCATACTATCTCCGACTAGTACCTCGGAAGCTCTGCCTATGGAGCTGTACCAGTGTCGATAGTCACGTGATGTCGATTAGATCGATTAGATCTAATCACCTGATGATAGAAACACTTGCCTCCGTACTCAGAGCATTGGAGGCAGTTGGAGCTTTTATCTTTCTAAATTAATGATATAAAACATTTTGGAAAATCTTGTAAAAAATGGCCTTCACGTATCTAAATACTTTAAACTTACAACCAGCTCAGTCTAAAGATTTTAGTTCAACTGGATGTTGTAGTCGGAAATGACCTTTTTGCACCACGTGGTCACATACTCGCAACCCCGCTCCCCAAGCTGTACGGAGTCAGATGCTGGTGGAATCAAGCCCATTTGTCCAACTGGTATTATGCTTGTCAGGTTATGAGGCCTAGGTCTGAAACATTCTTAAGCTTTTTAAATCATTGCTTTGATCTAACGAGGCTATTTTTCTCATTACTCTGCAGAAATGCCAGATACTACAAGCCAACCATTCAACCAGCAAAATGCTCTAATCAAAATGACTGAGAGCTCACCGAGCAGCTCTACTCGCTAGGTTGGATTCATTCAGGTCGATTATATTCCTGCCAAATACCCTGATTGCATTGATGCTGTTTCTTAACACTTGAAAATTTGCCTCAATTTTGAACTTTGAGAGTTATGTGACAAACACACTGTAAACTCACTATCTAAAAATGCTTATGGATTCAAAATAGCCTTGCCCCTCAGCTGAATCGGTTGGAACAGATCTTGCTGGTTCTAGAGAGTTGGCTTGGTCTATAGATAGAACCCTCTCTCGTGCAGGAGCTACTTTCCACTACCGACTTTTATATATTCGACCGAGGCAAACGACTCAATAAGGCACCTAGGTCTAGGATGTGGTGACAAACTTACCCGAACTGCTCATATGAAAGCTTTTAAAACGAATCGTATATCCTATATCTCGATCCCCAGCATGTTAACGATTATCGAATTTCGATTATAATTTTGGATAATCTATGCTGTGCGATCTTAATACCTGACTGCTTCTGCGGCTCGGCGTATGCAGAGCCAGTCCTCACCCTTCCAGCCATATGTCTGCGTCCAGGTACTCTGACTAATTAACTGGCCACTGGGAATATAAAGTTTAATAACATAGAGGGGTGAGACGATGTGACTACGGAGAATATAGTAATTGCAGCAGATGGTTACTTATTCTGATGTAAATGGTGGGTGTAATCTAACTAACCGTCTTAAGCCGATTGATAACACCGTGGAACGGGTTTTTAGGGAGAATATGGATATTGCTGAAGAGAAGAACGTGTATGCCTGCCTCTTATTACTACGTATGTGGGCTTGAGTCTGGACTACCTACCCGGGCTGCTAGTATAGAACTGAACTTTTCTTCAACTACCGCCACTATAGTAAGGGAGAAGTATTTCTAAAGCTCTGCACTGCTGCCACGGAAAGAAGGCAAATGATCTTGATCAGCGAAACGCATTGGGAGAATCGGCTACTTTATCAACCCGTGGCTCATTCTGGTTTAAGAAAGACACCTTGATTGAAAAGTCTGCTCAGGGCCATGGAGCTCCACACTGCCTTTCTCTCAATCTAGAGCTTTATTCAGATAATTGGCATCCTCCTATTAAAAGTATTTTGCGCATACTAATACCAGGTGACTTAGTCGTCGAATCGACTACTTTATAAAGCCATTGAGTGCAATATAGGGCGACTGAGTACATTTAGGACCAGTTCTTTAAACCACTCAACTACCAAAATATCAAGTAGTATCGGAGTACTGCTAGGTTAGGAAATCAGGTTTTATTCAGGGCATGTTGACAACTTATACGCTCTAGACCGTGTTTTAGGCCTAGCGCACAATATCTTTGTTTCCGATGTGTTTTTGTTCTCAATTACTTGCTTTAGGCAGTGTATATAGTGCTTTCAGGGCGACCTATAGATATCTAGTAGCTCATATTAGGCAGTCAGGGCCGCTGAGTACCTATAGGTATAGGGGTCACATACTTTGAACCCCCCACTGCAGATATAGGTCATAATACTTTGTTCGTTACCTGATCTGACACTTTGTCATGATATCATTAATAAATTCTCAAGTGCCCCTTTGTCCCACTAGTCCCGAATAGGTCTGTATACCATGTCCCGGATTGATCAGCTGCTCTTTCTTCTCTCGGTTTTGATGCCTTTCCCTCCTTTCATAGAACCCCTCTCCTTTGATATTTCCCATCGCCTTTGATTCCTCTCATCTCATGTAATTTCTCCCTTCACAAAGACCTCACAATTGATCTCTAAATCTTCGAATATCTAGATCTTTTCTTCCTCTTCTCCCTCTGTTTCCTCTCATCCCATGTGGTTTCTTCTCTCACAAAGATCTTACAATTGATCGCTAATATTAAATCTCTAGATCCTTTCTTCCGCTTCTCCCTCTTCGTGGAATCATCTCTTTGGCAGTACTACAATATGACTTCCCGCAATGCGTTTAGACGTAGATGGCCTCGTCGCAAAGCACCTTGCTATAAGGAGGACGAGGACGAGGACGAATTTCGGGAAGTATCAGGGCCCGTCATTTGCTGCAACGACTGTAGTAAAATAACGACTTCCAAACATGCCTGTGACCCAGTTTGCAAAACATGTGGCAAACATTTTTCTCCAGGATCTGGATGTCCCGATCTCTGCGATGCCGTTCCTTGCTGCAGATGCTGCGGTCAAAGTACATCAACTCTCAACACAATACCTATATGCCCTTTACCTTTCTCTAACAATATGGACTCGACTGATCCCAATGGGCTGCCAGTCCTGCAGGTAGAAACACAAACCCCCATCCCGTATATAGAGTTCATATGTATTAATAAGGTCATCGTTTATCTAGATCATTTTCCCCGACTTGAAATTCGTTATGAAAATACTCGTCGACTTTCTATTCTCCAATAGAAAGATGGAATTTGGGTTTAATCCTACTCCATACAGAGTTGTCATCGAAGCTGTTGGCGGCTCAGACACATTCGTGGATATGGTATATAACACGATCGACCCAATGATCAGAGCTTTGCAGGGCAAAGTTCTCACCGTTGACATGTATGTCATATCCCTTATTTAATCTAGAGTCTGACCCACAGTCTACTTACATACACTAGGCTGCATAATATCCGATTAAAACAGGCCATGGCTCCAAGAACTTGGTACGAACCCAACGGAGGGTATCTAGATTTTGTTACCTATATTCAGAGCTCTGAGTATTGGCGTCCGTATGTCGGACAATCTAACCAGCCAATAGAGAGAATACCACAGCATATCAGGGCTATTCATAATGGTTCGGAGAACAGCGTTCATTATTATATCATTAAGCAAGGCAATGGTTCACGGCGTGCTAACTTCATACGACTATGGCCTATACCTTTCCCACCCAATACTGACAAGGCAGTAAAAATGGTCTTTGAAAATTTCTTAGAAAAGATTATGTGTCGAGCTTTCCAATCACTTCCTGCAAAGACATTAGAACTATTCTTTGGACCATGCCCGCAAGGCCAGTACTCAGGGATGGGTTTGAATATCGTGACTCCTTTGCTCCAGGGGAAAGAACTGGGTCCTCAAATCCGCCATAGACTTATACAATCTCTGGAAGATTCATCAGACCCTGAGATCCACAATTGGCCAAAAATTCGAAATGGTTTAGATTATAAGACTGACCGGCAATCAGTGAAAGAGAGGCTACCTTACAGGAAGCATATGAGTGTAAAGGACTACTACGCTGCCCTTTACCAAGCAATTGAGAGCAATGCGAATCTCAAAGAATCCCTCTTGATACAGTTAGATGACAACTCTTGGGGAACTTTCGAAGGGGAGCTGCTAGATATTGATTCTTGGTTTCAGTCAATATCAGCTAAAATACGCCAACAAGAGCCGACATGTCAAGCTGGGTTCATCGCTCCAGTTGGAACTATCGAAGCCTCTGTTGGTATTATTCTCGACCTTACACCGTTACGCGAATACAATGTTCAGGATAGAACTGTCAGTCTACCGTGGGGCTTACGAGAGAGTGGCTTTAATGAGTTAAACTCTATAATCTGGATGTATAATCTCCAGAAATATGTTCATATTCCAGGTAGCTTTCAGGTTGCTCCCCCTCGCCCCATTGACAGGGAAACTCTCCGTACAGCTACCAGGCAATTGATCCTCGGCAGCCGATTACGTGTTATCATCATATGTGGTGACAGTGCTCAAGAAGCAGCCCTCCCAGACAACGCCCCGTTGAAGAAGGTGACATTATCTTTGGCAGAGATGGAGCATGATGCGTGGATTGAGATCAGCCAACATAAAATTACAAGGATCTTTATCCGTGCGCCCGCTCCTCTCTCAGAATTGTGGACTAAATATGGGAAGGAGGCATTTCAATTGACGAACGTTTTTCGGTTTGTGTCTGCTATCACCGACCTTACAATTTTCCCATCCTTCTATGAGTCTGCTCTTTGTGTTTCCTTAATTGCCCGGAAATGGGACGATGAGAACAATAGTAGAATACCTAAGGCTGAACCAACTGATCTCGAGCCGTTATTGAGGGTTTGGCTCGCTGCGAAAGGGTTTAGCTATGAGAGTGACCTTCGCCGCTTGGCAGAGGCTGCTGGTGGCTCCTTACGATATGGGATTTTAGTGCTTAGTCTCATCCTTCCAAGAAGAAAGATATTGCATCAAGCCAAAAGATTACCAGACTCGAAGATACGTCGGCGTGGCGCTACTGATCCTGAGGTCCTTTTCAAAGTCAAATCGCTTTTAAAGGAGCTTAGTCCCCAAAACGAAGGTGTAGACGCTTCAAACGATGAAATCCAAGAGTGTGAATGCGATGTTGATGAGATTGTGTGCGATGATACATTCAAGATTCCTACTGAAGAAGAATCTGCCTCTAACACCAGTCAAGATCTAGAATGTATTCTCAGCGCAGACACGTCTCAGAAAGAAGCATTGATCCAACCCTTTACAAACCGACTAACTTTAGTGCTAGGCCACAGATATGATGGCCGCTGGGAACCAAGATACAAGTCTTGGACGGCTTTTATTAGGCATGGATCGATCAGTGTTAAGATGGAAGAAGAGCCTAAGAATGGATGCTGGGTTCAAGCTGAGCTATCGCCCATTGGAACTAGACACCCTCAAGTATGGGCCAAAGCAACCAAAGACCAGGATCCCGGTTCTCGCCTTGCATTTCGTGTCTCAACAAGGAGCGCAGATGGACATGAAACGTCTGTGATATATCCCACTATCAATACTATAAGAGGATGCTTCAGAGCAAACACTCTTGTGGATGAGCTTAATGGCGATGACTATCTCCAAATATGTCAAAGGCCTCGGAGATTTGTGTACATCGACCCAAGGAATAAATCGTTGCTTAACAGTTATCCGATATTACAAGCTTTCATCAATGGTGCCTACATTGACGATAAGGGTATGGTAGACCCTAGGAGAAAGCGGGCTCGGCCTCCAAGCAACCCAGTGGTGGATGAGAAGCCTGTACGAAAGAAGAGCAAGCTAGAATGATGGCAAATATTACGAGAGGAGGATTCACAAGAGATGATGAAACAAGGACAAGGCTATCTCCAAGTCTCCAGTTCCTGTTGTCCGCGGCTAGCGTATTAACATTACTAAAAGTGAACCTGAAAGCTTTTTATAAAGATCTTAATTTCTTTTAAACCCAGTACTGCTATAGAACACTTCTACCATTCTATTTTCTTAAATCCTAACTGGGCTAGTCTTACCACGGCATCTGGCTATGTACAGTATCTCAATGGAAACACATACCTGGACTACAGTAAGGGTACGAGGATCGGTAGACATAATAAAATTGTAAAATTATATGAAACGCATAATATTTGGGAGGTATGGATAACAAGCTATGCAATGTCTGGACAGTTGAGATAAGCAGACTAGAGAGAAAGCCTTCGTTAACCCTTGCGGGAGGTAGGTTAGGTTGATATCGTATGTGTGCTCCTTGACGAGCTAAATATTATAGAAATGGAATGTCTGCTCTATTCATAGGACTTTAATCCCATTAAGTATCCCTGGGCACCGATAAGAGCTAAACTATATTATTTACCTTAGGATACAGGAATATATCTAATCAAGACAATATATAGTAGCTAGTAAATACGGCGAGTAGGGGTAGCAATCTGTTACAGGTCAAATAGCGATTCCACCTAATAACTGTGGCGTATTATGTATACCCTGCCCCTAGTGCGTAGAATATCCGCTGGCTTTACAATGACGTATAGTAGACTACGCGAGCGTATGATTCTATATAGAGGGTCGTGGGTTTTCCTGACTATAAATTAGTGCTTT
This sequence comes from Aspergillus caelatus, assembly GCF_009193585.1. Classification (NCBI taxonomy): domain Eukaryota; kingdom Fungi; phylum Ascomycota; class Eurotiomycetes; order Eurotiales; family Aspergillaceae; genus Aspergillus; species Aspergillus caelatus. Next base: position 72,211 of record NW_022475394.1, read on the forward strand.
GTTGGTAGAAAGGAAAAGAAAGAATCAGCCTTCTGTCTGCATAGGACCTACTGCCCGCCTATCTGCCTACGTATCCTTAGCAGCTGGTTGACAGGTCCTCTACCCTGACTAGTAGATATTCTTTGATATAATAAGTATACGTCACTCAATTCCTTCAAGGAACCAAGCGGGAACAGGCAAAAAAAAAAAAAAAAAGGAAAGGAGCGTCAGCGACATGATTCGACATCACGTGACTACCGACACTGGTACAGCTCCGTAGTCAGAGCTTCCGAGGTACTAGTCGGAGATAGTATGGGCCCCAGTTTACACTTCCTAAAGTGAGGGTGCGGCAAAAAGAATAAGAAGCGTCAGCGACAGGATTCGAACCTGTGCCCACGAATGGAATTGATACCGAATGTGAGAGAAATTCGAGTCAATCGCCTTAACCACTCGGCCACACTGACTTTGGTTATGTATCATAAAAAAAACCTGTATATCACATGACAATACTGTCCAAGGTCAGGACCCAGTATTTGGATTAAAATCCGGAATTTACTATTTTTTCGTAGGCCGACAACCTGTGCGGCCAACCTTAGTGTGAATATGGTTATCTATACAAAAGGTTAAGAAACTCGCTTTGTAAATAATACATGGCAGTGTGGCAGAGTAGTGAAGGCGATTGACTTGAATTTCAAATTCGTTATCACTTCCATTCTAAGCACAGGAATCCTGTCGCTGCCGACATTTTTCGTCTCCTCGCCGAGGCACTTGGGGCAAGGTAAAGTACTATATTTATTGGTCCACTGGTCGGTAAAAGATCCTTAGCGATAGTTTCAAGTCTATCCTATACCCTATACGAGTCACCTATTGAAACTATGTGGAATTGGATCGAGGATTATATTCAGGCAAAGTACGGTTCTATAGATTTTATTAGCTCAAGCGCTCACTCAAGATATTGGAGGCGTGACATATGGTTTTTGAATGGTGGCTTTCGACTTCTGATGATGTAGATGCCTTACCAAGTTTGAGGCAGTCATTCTGGCAAAACCGGGGGCCCTACTGAATGCTAGATATACCATGCCTTTTAGTTTATTTTTCCGTGGATGATTTCTATATAGTTGAATAGCTTTATATTCATTGACTTTATTTAAGCCGGCATAAAACTAGGTGATGAACTGACTAAGTAAACCACTGCACAGGGCTCGGCATGGTATAGTGTAGATGAGACGAGAGCGGTCGAGGCGATCTATCTCAACTACCTATGTGACGGCTATCAATCCCCCATCCATCTGGTGTAAATGATAGGGAGCTCTAGCTCCGGATGGCCCTAGTGCAAGTAATCATCATTTACATGAGTTGAGATGACGATAGTAATCTATATGGCCCTACATCAAATTTATTGGGGCTTCCTAATTTTTACGGCAAAATGAGCACAACCGTGCTATCACCACTCAAGATTCTCTTGCAACCGTATGATCAGCCTTCCTTGAGTAGGTCACATGGGATGCAGCTTAACTTGATCAAGCCGGGGGGAGGGGGTCGAGTGATTCTATAGAAAAGAAGCTCTGTAGGAATAAATGGACCAGGTTATCCATACTGTGATACTGGATCATGTATCACTAGACTTGAGCTTTAGATCATGGAATGTAGCCGCCATACCATACTATAAGAGGTCTGAGAAGCATTTAGTAGCGAAAAATAGTTTATATAAGAAAGTATGGCAGTAGGAATAGCGTGTGATAAACTGCTAGCTACTGCTATAACTTCGCAGTCGCAGCCGAATTACGTGAAGGAATGCCAGTCAAGGCAAAGGAAACAGATGAGAACCTGTACTGGGAAAGATGACCGTAGCAGTAGTGGTACAACTTGTCAATTCGTCAAAATCCTATGACGGTCTATATGCCTGTACAGAATAACTGTCCGCAAACCGAAACTTGGGCGAAGCAGCAATCCGGGTAATCAGCCGCCCTCCATCTTCCTCTTTCACCCGTCAAATCGACATTCTCAGATTAACAGAGATTAATTTAGTGCTTGTTGTTCTTCAGGTTGGGGTTGCGGGGGTCGTTCTTGAACTCTCCGGCTGCAGAAGGGAACCGAGGTTAGTTATGATTGAGATATTGCGGGACTTGCTCGCATTGACGGGAAAAGCTAGCCTCTATAGAGGTAGGACATCTCGTAAATTCGAAGAACGGGGCGACTCACTGTTCATGAGGGCATTGCCGAGGGAGTTGATGCCGTAGAGGATGACAGCGCCTAGAAAAAGAGTCCCGTCAGTATCCGAGATCTGGTACCCTGTGTACTCGTCCAAACACATATCCCATAGTCGATATCAAATAGAATAGACGTATTCGAAGAGGAAACTCAAGAACGGCGATGCATACCGGCAGCGAAGAAGGGGCCCAGAGGCTTGGCTGTAACGAGGTAGGTCAGTCAGCTTCCGACCTGGTTTAATCCAACATAACTCTCCGGCCGATGCAGTGTCTTACCGATGGGGGTGGGGAACTTCTTTCCGAGGAGAGACATGGTGACAAGTCGTGTATTGTACGGGAATGTCCTAAGAGGGCAGAGGTGAGAGGTGAGTTGATGTAGGCGGAATACGGTGCAACGAGGAGGAGCGGGAACAACGAGTTTTGCCCGGAGGTCCGACTCCCGGCCGCTTTTACCATAGCCGCACGAACCTATCGCCGCTTTTATCACTCCATTAGCCCCTCCGCCTGTAAACAAATGCAGCAGTTATCATAAACTCCAACTTCATACTTTCTACGTATATTCAGACACGCTTCTACAATATTGCCCCCTCATATCATCATGGCGGCATCACTGAATGCTTCAGTCACGTCTCTCCAATCCTCTCTACAACTTCTCGACTCATCTATCTCCACTCTTGAGTCTGGCGTTAGTGACTTTCCCCGACTGTGTAAGGTCTTGCAAACAACCCGAGTAAGTGCCGGCAACATACCTTTCGGAACCCGGTCAACGTACTGATAACAGTTCAATCACAGCACTTTGAACTTCTCCCCGAGCCTACGCTCCGCGAAGCACAACAATCACTACTCGATGAGATCACTCCCAGCATCGGACACTTGCTATCATTAGCGTCAAACCACGTTGAAAAACTCTCTCGTCGCGAACAAGCTCTCCGAGCAAAAGCTGAGCTGCAGGAAGGCAGAATGTACTCCAGCGAGAGTCGCCAAACCTCAAGCCGTAGCCAGAATGCCTATGGTGATCGACAAAAGGCGAATGCTGCAAAAGCGGCAGAGTTCAGGCGGTTGGTACAGAAGAAGGAACGGCTGAAGTACGCCGTTGAGAGACTGGAGTTGCAGAGTAAACAGCGCGAACGTCAGTTGAGAAAGAGCATGGCTGCCCAATAAGTCTGCACCGACGGAGTGAAAACTATAGCAACAGTGCAAAATGGTTGCAACTACGTCATCCCTGTTATTCAAAACACCTGCCATTATATACGGTGAAACTACCAGAGCTCGACAACTCGGCCCCAAAGGAAGGAGGTCGCCATCATCTCCAAGCAGCGCTGAGACCGTATCTTTAAAATATGTCTACTCTTTGCATCAGTACCCACGGTGCATAGTGCTCGACATATGCGCTACGAATGCATAAAGCCGAGGATTGGCGATGCGAAAGTAGGCTTTAAGCCTACCATCATCCGCCAACAATTGCCATATCCCTCATGCTAGGATTTGGCGGGAACCTTCAGGCCATTTTTGTCTTCCCATGGATCATCCGATTGCGATTGTCTCGGCACAGTCCATGGATTATATAAGGAGCTGCTGAAGTTGTATGTGAGAGGAATATTGGTCACATTGAAATTGAGTGAAGAGCTCAATAAGCCATACAGTTGTGGTCTAATTACATATATCCGTTATTTATGATACATTTATAATACATTTTTCAGAAATTGAAGCCCAGGTGCCTGTACCGAGATATGAACCGTCCATGCGCCGTAGTCCTATGCCTTATGTTTCCCGCCAGCCGATGAATTGTGCCAAACGAAGCTTTCAAACCAAAAAGTTATCCTGTGCTACTTTCGCAGCAGCATGCTTCTTCGATGCCTGTCTCACCTTCTTCTTGTCCGCATGCTTCTTCCAGCTAGGGATTGTTTGACCCTTCTTTCTCTGCGGAATTGGCACCTCAGGCCAATCAGAACCCTCAGACTGCTGCTCAAGTTCACCTTCCTCGGCTAATTCGGCCCTGAGGGCTGCCCGCCTAGCCAAACGTTCTTTCTTGCCTTCGCCGTGCTTATCACCGAGTCTCAGGCCTCTAGGGATGCGTGTCTTTGCACCAAGAGCCCACAGATCCCCCCAGTTTGACTTGCGAGCATCTTTATATGCCCGACGGCTATAGGAGCGGGGAACAGTCCAGCGCTCAATCTTTCCAGCAGGCGTACAGAAATCAAAGATGACATGTCCGCGGCGTTTCATTGGGGGATACACAATACGAGGAAGAGACAAGGTGTGGAAGTTCTCGGGCTTCACCTGCTCGCTTGCCTCAGTCTGAGAACCAGTAGCTTCGTCTGATGCTTCCGGCTCTTCTACAGCTGTTTCGTGTAGATCTTCATAGCCAGCAAAGGCCGCCTCGGTAGCTTCTGGGCCTTGTACAATACCTTTCGTCTCACGCAAGTCCACGCCACGTTGTACAGCGATATAACTGAACTTCACATCTTCGTGGTTCCGATCCTTGGCTCCCAAGATACGCTGGAGGAATGATGGTCTGATATATCTTTGCTGGAAATGGCAATAATCTTTGCGTCCCTTGGAATGACCTGGGGTGTTGAACATGGGGCATTTCTCATGGTTAGTGCAGGGCGCAACGATCATTCCAGGTTCTTTCTCAATATGTGAATCCTCAATTGGCGACTCCGTGAAGTTGGTATATTCTGTAGAGCCAGGGCTTGATACGAGACGCTTAAGAATCATCTCACGGGCTGCGGCAATTGCTTCGAATCCTTTCTGGTGTCCCTTCTCGAGAAGGATCAGAACACCGCCCTCAGGGTTGAGGAGATTCCACAGGTTCTCCACGTGCTCTTTGCGTAGGAATTCCTCCTCTATACCGAGCAAGCTATGGGGAGCCACGATAATATCGTACTGTTTTCGCTTTGGAGGAGCTCTCTCATCATCTAGAGTAGGTTTCTCGCGGATGTGAACATAGTCAGGCAAGCGTGGTAGGAACGAGGTGTTCTCCAACATTAAACTAGCACGCATTCGAAGGGCATCCGAACCAGTGACGACAGTCGATCTACCCACAGGATACGGACTTGCCTTGGGATGGTCTGGGACCATAGACTCCCACTCTGCACGAACGACATCTCGCCATGCAAGAACACCGGCACCACCAGCACTGGCATCAAGGATATGCGGGCCATCTTCTTTCGAGATGAGCCCACGCAACCACTCCGTGCCCAAGCGCTTTCGGACCTCGACCAGGGTGCTCAGTATAGATGTATACATTCCAGGGTACAGGGCCGCAATGTATGCATTCGCCTCCATTTCTGTCATGTGCCGCTGGGAAGCGTCTAGCGGGATAGGAAGCTGAGGCATCTGTGCGCGTGGTGGGGGGGTGGTAGTAGAATAAGGCAGGCGCGTACCACCAAAGGTGCGATGGGCAACATCCGCAATATGCTTATTGGAGTAGTCGGACAGAATGATGGAAATAGGTCCAGTTACTGTATCCTTGGGCAGGAAAACAGTACTGGGATCAGTAGAGAACTTCCCTTCCACAGTCAGAGGATGCAGTCGAGGCGTGTCGTCGGGGTTTGCTTCTTCTTCGAACTGCTCCAGCATGATTTCTCCGCCGAGCTGTTCCGCCACTTCCCTTGTCCGTTGCATGGCGATAGATTCATCCTCGACCGGGCCGGCCTCCATATCATAAACCATAGGTGGTTCATCCTCTGACTCAGCCTGCTCAAAATCGACTGCTTCCCATCCTCCCTGGCCATCTTCACGGTATAAAACATCGGGGTCCTTCTCATCTTCCTCCACTTCAAGCTCCAACTCCTCCTGGCGAATGATCGGCTCGCCATACAGCCGGGTGTATAACTGCAACTCAGTGTCGTTTAGAAATCCATCGGGCAGAGTGTCCCCAAACACCTGTCTCGCCTCCTGTACGCGCGCTTCTAAAGTCTCCTGGTCCCGATGGCCGATCGTCTCGCTAAATGCATGATCAAGTTCCGGACCATCAAGGTTAAGAGCTTCCCAGTAGTCGTCCAACAGGCTCAGCTCATCCATAAGCTCAGCCATTTCCATCTCATTCTGTTCAATCTTGTCGATCACGTTGTAGACAGCGTCCTTCCGATCCGTATTGACATTGCCATCTGCGGGGGGCACCGTCGATGCATATCGCCGTCCATTTTTGAAACCGCCGATTGAGTATCCAGTAGCAGTCTTTCGAGGGAATCCGACCGGTGAATTAAGGGACAACTCGTATCGCGCGTTTGTGTATTTGTACCGCTGCGCTATGAAACTGGTAGCTCCGCCGCGGAGCTGTTGCGAACTGATTTGCGACGACTTCGATGCAATGGTGCGCAGAAGGCCGTGGGAGCAAGACCGGCTCGCCCTTGATGCTGGGTATCTTGATAGCATCATCAACCCTTCTTACCACCCAGAAAGCGATGATTAGCGACCTGAGTCTGGGGATGGAGGGAAAACGCCACTCGTGAGAGCTCTGTTTATGAAAATCTTTGCCAAGAAATGCGGCCATCAGAAATTCCGCTCTTCCTATTGGCGGGTGGAAGGTGGTGGTCCAATTATGTAATTTTTATAGTATGTGCATTATCTCCAGGGCATGAAATTAAATATATAGTACTTAATGATATGTCAATGTATTTGAATGATATAGAACAGTATGTACAATTTAGAGCCTTTTAAAACTATTCCTCGCTATCGGTATCTTCGTTGCCCATGAGCACTTTCAGTGCAGAAATCCATTTCATCACTTCGTGTTGCAGAGCAGTCAACTTCGCCATGACTGCCATCAGGCTCGGGTCCTGACTCTCCACGCGAATCTTTTCCCTTACTTTGACCTCGTCCCCCTTCCATGTAAAAACATCTCCGGCCTCATCATGCGCACGGTGTCGAGTTCCAAACAAACGGTCTCGCAAATTGAACCCGGTCAAAGAAATGTCGGTGGCAAAAGCTGTTGGAGTATGTGTGGGTGTGCTAGACTCGAGCGTCCTCAGGTACAAGACGAGGGCAGAATCGGCGATGGATAGATGGAACGAAAGGTTTGGCGGCAACGGTGGGTCAAACATCTTCGCAGCTATAAATTAGTCACCAATAAAGACGACCAAAGAACGACGCGCCGAACATACATCCTCAAGCGCACTTGTCTCCCACCACTTGCCCCTGATTTGATCACTCTCGCCCTTCAACATCTGCCGAGCCTCGGACAGAGTTTCATATAGTAAACGCAGCTGTCCATATATAAAACTTGCATTGAGCGGGTCGCCAGTCCAAGTGCTGACATCAACCACATCGAGACTCTGGTTGACCAAGTTCCTCACCGAAACTAACTGATGTAGCACAAGCTCTGGAGCATCGGGCGAGTTCGACAAACATAAGCGAGTCGTTGGGGAGCCACGCGCAGGAGCAAGGGAACCAAGGCGTAGTTGAATATCCTAGCGCACGACGATACCTGATCAGTCTAATTGGTTCGTCCGAGAAATAGGAGAATGCAAGCGCGAATAACATACGCCTTTCACGATTTCCGTTCCAACCCTTGTTATGAAGCCTTTCACGATCTCGGATCGTACAGAGGATACAACCAATGTTGAGCCTGGTTCTTTAGGGGCAAGAAGCGCAGCGCATTCATGCAGGCCTTCCCTTAGGGAGGCGAGTGAGTCTTGCAGGGAACGCAGTAACCATTCTAATTCCCTGGCCTGTATTTGTGTCAAAAGTCAACAACAGAGGTATATCATACATGCGATGCTTTAACTCTTGAAATGGCCAAAAGAAACTCGTAGACATCGGGGGAGAGGTATACCAATGCACTATCAGCCTCCCGTTCCAGCTGCTGCGGAGGTAGCGGCGGGTATACCCAAGTAGCCATTCCGGCGAACCCGGTCCACTAGATCAGGATTTGTGCCGTTTAGTTTAGGTATCAAATTTTTGCTACTATCCCAGGATTAAGAAAAAGGTAGAAATATGCCGGAGACGACTGTTCAGTCAAATGGTTGCTATTGCGCTATTGCTTCAGCTCTTGTGACGTTTGTAGGTGGACGGAAACGTACTAGCGTAGATCTAATCTAACTATCACCTGTGTGGTTACGTAATACAGATATGCATTGGAGCTTAACCTGCATGTATGCACTCAAATCCATAGGTCTATCTGGTATTATGCCAGATCTTTTGTATGTCAGAAAAAGGCTTGGTAGGGGGTACTAAGGCAAACCCTTTTACTGACTTCCCTCTTAAACAAAGCCGTGTCTGACAGTTATATCAACTATAGCCTACCCATACCCAGTCATTTAGCATCATCTCCCACACATGTATATACAACTTATTTTTTGCCTTGTGCTTTGCAGGTCTCCTTTCATTGCGGGCGCCGTCCAGCAAAGGTTTATAAATAATTTAATACTAATTGTTCATGCGTTACCTAGAACATCTAATAGCGAACAAGACTTTAGGCGCCGAGTATTGATGGACTACTGTTTGTTTCGAAGCTATCCAGGCAGTTCCTCCGCAGCCAATCAGCTGATACTGTCGAGTCGGTCCTGGAGCAAATAAAGTAAGAGAGAAAGAAAACTACTATTTCTTATTTGCACGGCCATTAAATATGAATCTAGTGACGACTTGATAGACATCAGAACTCATTCGCATGGCTGATCAATGGGAATCTTTCCCGTGTTCGTCAACTCGAAAAGCATAAATATATATGCCATCCACTCGTCGGACATGAATGAAAAGCAAGCCATCTACATCTCATACAAAACTGTATGAAAACGCGAACCGTACAAAAGGTTGGTAATGGGTTCTCCCCTGACAGGCGCGACTACTAATATTAATATGGCTAATGTAGAGATAGAGATATTACCGCAATGTATAAGAATATCGTAGTGAAACAAGTTGTATTTAACCTTCTATCGACATGGCTTATCAACTTTAGGTGTCAATATCCGGTCCGGGGACCTCCGAGCGTGCTCATTGGGGATTGGTTATCCATAAGCCACCAAGACGAGCCGGAGACCTCCTACATGTTAGAGTCATCGATGATGATACCAACCTGTTTGCATTCGAAAATCGCTCCGGGCATGTCATAGATGATCAAAGCGCATGGGGCCTGGCCAAGATAGCAATGCTGGATGATGTGCAGCGCGTTTTAGCACTTTCAATGTGAAACGAGCAATGACTCAAGAGCTTTTCTATCTTCTGCCGTGCCCAGTCATCTTTCTGGACTGAATGTGTGTGAATCCGGAAAATGCTGAGGATCCATATGAAGTATATCGATTGACTCATTGGTGTCTGTCAAAGTAGTTATTGCCACAATACGGGCACCATACTGCACTTATACCTGGAGGTATAATGTGTCATTTGTAGTTCAATGCTTCGAAAGGCGCGACTCGTGGCTGGTAAGTGAGTATGCTAAAGGAGAGCCGAAGGCCTTCTGGTATTACTTTGCGCTTCGTGGAATCAGCAAATAGAATATTTGTCAAAGCAATGTACTAACAAAAGAAGAAAGAGAGGCGGAGCCCTATATTTATACGATTAGTGGCAGAGTCTCGAGCTCGGATAGATTAGGAACATTATTTGGCTGTGGCATCACATGCCTGAGCTCTTCATGAAGCCTGAAGAAAACTTCTTTGTTATTCAATAAAACATGGTCACACTTAGGGTCCAACTTGTTGTTTCAGTTCTTGCTGCAAGAAGGATATGAACATACTGTTACAGTCGGCTATCGTTAGGTCTTGAATCCAAACTATAAGAAGGTCTATGGTCCAACACGCAAAACTGCCCGACATACTTAAATTTAGATGTTTCGAAAATAGGGTTTCTTTTTCTTTTCTTTTTTTCCCCCCCTTAGAACCAAGATAGAATAGACTAAAACAAGAAATATTAAGCTAAAGCCTTTTACTCCTCCCCTTTCCGCACTAATGACTCCTGCTGGTTTCAGCAACTTGGAGTTGGAGCCGGTTCTCTTCTGACGCTAATTTAAATACCGGATAGCCATTGTCTCGAGTACCACTGGGAGCTCGATGATTATACTATAAGTCTTGAGATTGTGAGTGGTGAAAGACAACTTACCGGTATATGTCCTCCCAAAGGGGAGATATTCGCTTGGTCAACGAGGTAACTCCCTATACAGGAACCGGAAAATGGAATGAAATTTATGTCCCAGTAGTAGATAGCTGGATAGAAACCCACCGGCTGTCTAGACATATTCTCGGTCACGGAGAATATCCCCACCTTCAAATAGTGCTCCAACAGAGATCGGATGATCCTTTTTAGTAATACGATTTCTTCCTGTTCGGGTCCAGGAATCAAGGTTCTCCACTTAGCTCGTGCGCCGGGCGTTGAAGCGTTTTGGTGTTCCTTCATTGGAAGGTCAACAGTCACGACAAGTCATCATGACTACTCCGTCATAACCTCAATTAACAAGAAGGTCGCACGCACCTGGCGGTAGACGGGAGATTTCACAACGCACGACATCATGATGAGCAATTGAAACAGGTTCCTTGATGATCTGATAGAGATCTAGCACCTTATTTAAATAAAGACAGAGTGGATGAGTGGATAAAGGACGAGGATGTGGTGCTCTATTATGTCACCAAGAAGGTTGGGAGTAAGTATATATAAACCGTTTAATTAGTAGACTAAAACGGTCATAACAGTGCGATGCCCGGTGACCATCACTCAGAGAGCATAGAGAGGTGGATGGTGATAAAAATAGTACATTAGCGCTGATAGCTGGCTCGCGGAGTGGTTCATCAACTCACCCTCGATGTGCTAGTGACCACTGGGGTGGATATGTCTTTGATAAGGTCTTTGGTCAGAAGAAGTCCTCCATGCTTAAACTAGCCAATCGCAAATGGTATAATCATAGTAGGTGAAAGAGAGGCAATATCATGCTATTTATCGATGACTGACATAGCTCGCCTGTTGGGCTAAGCCTCATTACTTTTAGTTATCGTACTCAGCCTGTGCTATAGCACGCTCACCGGTAGAGCAGTAAGACCTTCAAACCGCAAATAACTCCTGACCACTTTGATAACTATGGCTTGAGTACAGATGACTGGACGGAAAACCCTGTTCTCCACACCCTCTGGTCGTATGTACTAATTATGATAAAGTCACGATTTATAGAAGACAAGAAATGGCATTTGAAGGACCGTACTTGACAGGATGAACATTTCGAAGGTATTGGGATATGCCGCGGGCCTATGGATCCCTTAAGCTTTTATTGATAATGGCTTCAAATTATTTTCAGCTGTTTTGAAAGCGTTAGAAAATAAATGGCGCGGTAAGCTATGCTACAAGGACAGTTCTGCGTGCGTTCATTTATACGTGAACAAGATAAAAAGTAACCCAAGTTCTACTTATGTTTGAAATGGCAGCTCGGATGTAGAGAGATTTGTGTGACATATGTGTAGGGTATCTTTAAATGTTTTTGCCGAGGCGTGCGCGTCTGTTAAGGAAATGGTATAGCTTGGTTCCGATGCTGCGGGCGATATTAGGTGATTTTCTCCTGAAAGCTAGTACATCCTAAGTGGATTGGTAAAAACTTGGATGATTATAGCAAGCAGGAGTCACGCTGTGGTAATGGAGAAAGGAGTATCGGAATTTTCTATTTACCCTTCTTGGAAGACTTTTGATTCTCTTTTCAGTTGCAAAGAGAAGGAATACCTTTCTTGGGACTTCTATGGACGAACATGCTGGGCACTACCAAGTTTACCCAACAGCGGACCGGGTACAAGTGTTCAGCCACAAAAGGTCTGGATTGAAGTTAATTTAAGCGCTAGGGACAGTAAAAGACAGGGATGGACCCTTGACGAATATTCTCGGTCTCTGTTTAAGTCAAACGTGAGGGCCTCTCAGCCCGACGTTGGCCATCGATATATGATATTATGCAAATCATTCACGAATATCTGGAAGTCCTTTGAAGCTTCTGCAAAAACTGTCACACTCCACACGTTTTAGATCTGCGTGTACATATCGCCCCCGTTTTTTTGGAAGTTAGACAGTACCGGAGTATTCATGGAAGGGTGTATGCGTGTACAAAGATTCTGCTTAACTGCACTGCAGCTAGTGGCGAATATACCCAAGTAGCTGATTGGGTTCATGGGAATACAATCGGGTTCGTTATCCTCAAAACTTGGGTACTGTGATATACCTAGTGGGCCAAAGAGGCACCGTATAGAGGCAGTGACCAATATTCTACCTCGCCCTAAGCAGGCGTAGCCACTTGACCGGTTCGATAGGCAGAAGGGAGAAGAAATTGCAGCATTGACTTTTGAGACCCACCTGAACCAGCGATCATCTTGAAAAAAATTGCAGCCTAATGGTAAACACAGACAAGGTTCTCAGTTCAGGTGCAACGTCAGTTCACAAAATGTAGTTCGACAACGTCATGGACGTCAAGTTTAAGTTGCCTGAACGGGGTTGGCGTGGAGTAAAAGTTGGGGCTAGCCGAGGATAGTTAGCGGGGCACACTGCAACGATGACGTTGAGATCGAGTCGCATGAGTGCAACTGTCGCCTGTCAACGCCTATGATGCACTCTCATTATTATATCACTACTCTTGCCCGTGAACATGGGTCGCCGGGACTGCCGGAATTTCACTTTAATACCTAAAGCCCTAGCTGTGTTCTTCCACTTTCATCGTCTTCGACTCTTATTCCTTCCTTTTCGCCCTCAACTCTTCCCATTGTATACCCAAACTGGCCAGTTGAGCATTTAGAGTTGACCATTTTGATCGACACTTGCGTGGTTATACATAACTTCTTAAAATCCTGAGCCGGGTAGAAGGCCAACTGCTTCAATCATGGCTTTCAGCAGTATGTTCTCACCCTACGGTCTCTCGAGGCGCAAAACCACTGACTTGGACCCGTGTAGGAGTAATGCTGGGCTTCCTAGGCCTATTCTTCACGGCTGGAGCTCTGCTATTAATGTTCCTGACCCTGCTCGGAGGAGCACGGAATTCGAACCCCTTAAATGAAATCTACTTCCTCCAAGTCAACACAGGCAACATACCAGGTGCACCATCTGTGTCCCGGTGGACATTCTGGAACATCTGTGCCGTTGGCCCCAATGGAAAGAGCGATTGCGGAAGTTCCTGGCCCGACTTCCCCTTCGATCCCCCGAGCCACCGCAACTTCGACACAACAACCAATATTCCTGCAGCCTTCATCGGGTAAGCACGATATTTGATCAGACCGAATCGCGACGAATTGAGTTCCTAACTAACCCTCCCCAGCACAAACCACTACTTCCTGACCTCCCGGTTCACATTCCCATTCCTCATCATCGCCCTTTTCTTCGGCGTTGTATCTCTCTTCACTGGATTCCTGGCCATGTGCACCCGTATCGGCAGCTACATCTCTTCCCTGATGGCATGGATTTCGTTGGTTTTCCAAATCATCACCACTTGCCTGATGACGTAAGTTCGGCCATTGACTACATTAATTGTATATATTAGAAAAACCCGTACTAATACCTGTATTAGCGCCGTCTTTGTCCAGGGTCGCAACAAGTTTAACGCCAACGGCCAAACCGCGCGCCTGGGTGCTAAGTCATTCGGCTTCATGTGGACTGCTGTAGCCTGTCTCCTCATCGCCTGCATAATGTACTGCCTTGGCGGCTCCGTCGGCGGCAAAGAGTCTGGGTACAGCGGTCGCGAGCACCGTCGTCGTGGTTTCTTCTCCTCCCAACGGTCCAATAGCGTCCGGAGCAACAAGGAGGCCAACCCATAAGCCAGCTAGCCATATAATTCCCCTTTCTCTCCATCTATCTATGAAGGATAGATTCAAGTGAATGATCTATCTGAGATCGTGGGTGATGCGTGAGAGCTCAAGAGTAATAATAAGGTTGCATTTCCACACAACCTCCGGCTTCGTTCATTATAAGTTGGGTGGGATAGCGATGGACAAAATGTCCAGAACCGAACCCTGCTCACCGTAAAACATATCATGCTTCTCTTTCGCTGGGTTGTTATAGTATGGTGGCTTAATTTACAGTCCCATGATCGTTCTTTTTTTGGTTGCTCTATGGGTGATCAGATGATGTATGTGGTGCTTTATGATATCTGATACTCTTTGCTGTTATTATACGTACAAGGTATTAATTGTAATATAATTGATGTTTTGTCAACAACAACCAAGCTAACGAATCTACTTGTGGTTATGGATGTGTATTATTTTATCCGTAAGGAATCATATTTCTAGAGTCTAGGCCTCTCTATATACTTTTTAAATAACCATCATTGATACATTCATCATCGAACAGTCATTGCAAGACAGGACGCGTCCAAGATAGAAGGTCTTTCCTATCCAGAATCTCTTCTCATGAACCGATCACATCAAGACGAGGATATGACGCAGTAGAGATAGAAAGGAAGTGCATGATGTCTAATAAAAATTTGATGTTCTAATAAATCCATTGGGAAAGAGCAAAGCATTAACCGTGAGGTGCGTCTGAAGATAGGAGGAAAATAGGTTATATATTACCGACGAAAGACTTAAGCAGCCTGCACAGCACCGCGGACGGCGTTCTGGCCGCCGACTTCGCGAGCGGTAATCTGCAGACCCAGGTCGGCATTGACGTGGACCATCAGCTCGACCTTGCTGCCGGCCTTGACGCCCTTGACGGCAAGCTCGGCAATGGGCTTCTCAGTCTTCCAGACGATCTCGCGGATCTCCTCCTCATCCTCGTCAGAGTCGAAGTCGGAGTCGTCCTCGTCGTCCTCAGTCTTGGGCTTCTCCTCCTTGGGCTTAGGCTCAGGCTTGGTGACCTTGATCTCGCGGACACCCTCGCAGACGCGAATGAAAACGTCGCCACCGGCCTTGGGGGCGTTGTACTGAGCGACACGACGAGCGGGGAGGGCAGTCTCAGTGTTCAGGAGAGGCTGGAACTCGACGGTCTCACCAGAGGTGAACTCGACACCGATGGCGTTCTTCAGGTGAGGAGTGGCAGTGACCATGGGGTGGATAGACTGCTCAATGTCCTCCTGCTCGAACTCCTGGATAAGAGAGGCCTGGATGGCGGCACCCCTGGGGGCCAGCTCAGAGGGGTTGATGGCGCCAGTGAAGGTCGAAGGGGCAAGGATCTTAGTCTTCTCGGAGAAGATGTTGCGGGCAAGCTGGGCGATCTTAGGGGTGTGAGAGGAACCACCAGCGAAGATAACCTAAACCGCAGTTAGAACATATCTTCTTATGCTACCGTAGATCCTGAGAAATAACACAAGGGACTAACCTCGTCAATGTCCAAGACATCCAAGCCAGCCTTCTGGATAACCTGCTCAATCAAGCCGGTGAACTGGGCGAAGGTCTTGCCGGAGAGAAGTTCGTAGCGAGTACGGTTGACGGTGGAGCCGAAATCGATGCCATCTGCGAGACTCTCAATGCTCAAGCTGGCGTTGGTACCCAAGCTCAAGGTCTTGCGAGCACCCTCACCCTCGAGCTTCAACTTGGCGAGACCACGAGGGTTCTCGCGAGGATCGGTCTTGTGCTTCTTGATGAACTCCTTGGCGAAATGGTCGATGATGATCTTATCCAACGAAGCTCCACCCAGCTCGTAGTCATGAGCAGTTGCGAGGATAGTGTACATGCCACCACGGCAAGCAAGAACAGCAGCGTCAGATCGGGTACCACCGAGGTCGGCGACGACAACAAGCTTGTCAGTAACAGTAGCCTCGGGTCTGGCATCGTAAGCCAGGGCAGCGGCAACAGGCTCATGGATGAGCTGCAGGACCTCAAGGCCAGCAGCCTTAGCGGAGGCCGTCAAAGCCTCGCGCTGGGCATCGGAGAAGTCAGTAGGGACAGTGATAACAGCGGCATTGACCTCCTTGCCGAGATAGTCAGAGGCGGACTGCTTCAGACGACGAAGATGGCGGGTGGCAATCTCGGAGACGGTGACAGTGCTGGGGGTCTCGTTGGTAGAGTCCACAACGGAGAAAGCAACGGTAGATTCGTGAGGCTGAGGATGCGCCGAGTTATGGCATGGTGTAGCGTCTATCGACTTGAAGCTGTGGGGTATTCATGTCAGCGTGGTCTCACATGAAGTAGTATTTTACATCAGCAACACATACTCTTTGCCAAGGTAATCTCTGAAGTATGCGACAGTGTTCTTGGAGTTGCGGACCAGCTGGGCCTTGGCTTGAGTACCGTGGTACTCCTCACCATCAATGTATGAAAGGACGGAAGGAATTTGACGATCTGTGTATCCGTTAGTTTGTGCTTCAAGATGACCCGCCACTAAGCAGTAATGGAGAGAGAAAGATTAGACTAACCTCCTTCTTCGTTGGCGATAACTTCCGGCTTGCCCTCCTATATATTGATAACCATTAGTATTCATTTTTTTTTTTTTTTATCTTAACAAGAATTCGTAGCCTTGAGAGTAAATCCGAGGCCGCGAATCAGGCTCACATACAGGGTTGATGCGGGCAATGGAACTGGAGGTGTTGCCAAAAGAGATACCGATAGCGAAACGCTCCGGGGTACCGTTTGTTTCGTTGCTCATTGTGAATTATGTGTAGAGGGTTATAGAGGGAAGGAAAAGGGAAAGAAAGGGAATGGAGAAAATGGAGATAGAAAATGGGACACAATTCGGGCTCCGCCTCGGAATGGCTGATTCTCTTCCTTCGTTTTCTGCCAGACGAAGAAAAAATTTTTGGTCTGTTTGACAAGAAGGCGGGCAGATGTGGCTAGTGCTTATCGATAGTGCGGTGGCGGTGCGATCTAGACTTGGGCAATCCAGAATCGTATGTATTGTACATATCCATGGACAATAATTGTACAGGTCACATGGCCCAGCCCTTCATTGCATTTGAGAACATTGTAGCTCACAAGCACTGTTAATATAGATTTTAAAATGATATCCTTGAGCTACTTGTATATAGCCACTAGTACCGCTATCCCCCCCAAGCTCGCTGATATAATGGTGCAGAAACGACCTCTCACGTGGAGATAGCCGATAAGCAACGATTTGCGCTTTTCACAGCCAAGGGCGATCCTTCAAGTCTCCACCATCAGATCTCTTCAAAAGCAAAGACAAACCACCGCAACAAACCGGTCGGTGGACTTACTCCCTCAAAATGGCGTCGCCATTAATTCTCCTCCCGGGTGACGAAGTCCCCTCCGAATACCTACCATCCAGCAATTCCGCTCCCTTGAGACTCGGAGCAGGTCTTCGTCTCCTCTCGCAACCATCAGCGATTTCCCCAAGCCATGTCATATCCGCCACGCAACCCGGGCTCCTCTCAACAGACAACAAAAGAAATGCCGTCTCGATCCTCTCTACCCCGAACCGTCGCTACGTCCCAACACCCGGCGATCTAGTGATCGCGCAGATCCACCACTCCAGTCCGGATTATTTCCATTGCATGATTACGCCGCAAGCGCCCCAGGCGCTGCTGGGACAGCTTTCATTTGAGGGTGCGACGAAGAAGACGCGGCCGATGCTGAAACAGGGTGACCTGGTGTATGCTCGTGTGTTGTCGACTGGTCTGGGCGCTGGCGCGGAGGTGGAACTTACATGTGTCAATCCAGCCACAGGACGGGCTGATGGAGGATTAGGCCCATTGACTGGGGGTATGGTTTTTGATGTGTCGACAGGGTTGGCGGCTCGGTTGATAAAGGCGAGTTCCTCGTCGGGAGAGCAACAGGATGGTGTGGCAGGGTTAGTGGTCTTGGATGAACTGGGCAAGAAGTTGGAGAAGGCAGGTGGATTTGAGATTGCTGTGGGGAGGAATGGAAAGGTTTGGGTGGATTGTGCGAATGGAGGCGATTATGCTGTCAAGGCGACGGTCGCAATCGGGCGATGCCTGAGTACCATCGACGAGCATGAATTGAGCTCGACAGACCAGAGGAAGCTGGTGACCAGGATATTACGAGATATGAAGATAGAATCGTGATGTGTTGTTGTGTATTCCATATTATTATTATTATTTTCTTTTTTTTTTTTTACTGTATACATCTGTTGTTGGTTGATGGTGTCATTTCTCATGTATCTACTAGTAGTTTACCACACTGAGCGCAATCCAAAAGCATACCCAATGGAATGTTTTATATTAAGCAGGGAAAAGCAAAGAGGGAAGGCTTGACCGCTAAATTTCTAAAGCTTAGGCGCGGAAAAGACCGCAACAGTCTGCCTCAGCTTTAGTGTGTCCCTCGGCCGGAACTTTTTTTTTTTTCCTTCAATTTTTTTTTTTTCTAATTGACTCTGACTTGATAAACATTATTGTCCCTGGCAATTTCAACTACATTCCTACCTCCACCTACAAGCTCCTTCCACGAGACCCAGGCGATCCATTATTTTACCACCCTTCCTCCCACCTCATGGGTAACGGGTCCTCCAAAAAGGCCGAAGATGGCATCCGCGACCACACGCGTAAGTTTACCAGAGGATGCCAGCGCGAGAAGCTCAGACTTTTTGAATGATACCTGACAATGGGCCTCGATCATAGAAATAGACGGGTCAGACGTCACACCGAGTCGCCCGAAAACTTTGAAGGTCAAGGAAAAAGAAACACCGAAAGGGCAATCCGACGATGCAGCTACACCGAAACGGAAACGAAAATCCAGCAAACATAGCACATCCGCTGTCGCGCCGTCATCGTTCCCCGCCGAAGAGGAAAGTAGGCCTTCGAAGCGCAAAAAGCTCGCAGACGCGCCTACGGATACCACTGAGGATGACCGCAATACAGAAAAAGCATCTACCACCGCAAATGATACTTCGCCAGTCAAAGCTCAAGTCAATGGTAGCCCTTCAATCGAGGGTTCGAATGACGCCAGCATACAGCGGGAGACTGTTAAAAAAGGAAAGAGAAAGCAGAGCGGAAAAGGGCTTACAGGCTTCTTCTCGCAAGACGAAGTTCAGGCGCTGGAGAGTTTCAAAGTGGAGTTCTGTAACTCGCATGGTCTTCCAGGGCATGCGTTTGACGCGATGGTCCAACATTCCGAACGAGAGAAGGGCATTGAATTCCCTTGTGATTCGTCTATCACCATGAAGCCCGAATTCTGGAAGACAATTTACAAGATTCTTCCTGACCGGGATAGGAGATCAGTGTACCGCTTTATGAGGCGCCACTTCCAGAACTCTGACGTGAAGCCTCACCATTGGACTCATGAACAAGATGAGGAACTAATTCAGCTCGTTGCACGGTATGGCTTCAAATTCGCCCAGATAGCTAAAGAGTTAGGCCGGAGTGACGACGATGTTGTCCAGAGATGGAAGAATCGCTTAGAGCATAGGACTACGATGAACCGAGGCCCATGGTCAGAGCAGGAAATTCGCGGCCTGCAAAACGCCTTGCAAGCTGTATGGAAAAATTTGAAGGAAAGGGGCCATGACGTGGGCCGCGATATCTATGAGATGGACGAGACGCTCATATCCTGGGGACATATCAGCAATAAAATCAGAAATTGTCGTTCCAGACAGCAATGCGCAGATAAATGGCGCAAGGCTAGGAAAAAGGTTCAGCAACTGCGTGACAAAGGGAACCCGGATGCTGTTTTTGACCCCATCAAAGAGTCAAAGAAGAACAGACACAAGTCGCGGACGTCCTCTCCTTCGTCCTCGCAAACTCCGCAACCCCTCCATAAAAGCGCTGAATACGTCCATTCAGACGATTCAGATGAAGGTGAAGCCGCGCACCAGGATGAAAAGAAAGGGAAGTCAGACAAAACGTCTACAAAGGATTCCAGTTCTAGCGACAAATCCTCATCTCCCGCATCCGAATCAGAATCAACGGACGAGTCAAGCTCTGGTAATACAACTAAAGATGTGAAATCTAAGGCAAAGCGCAACGAACGCCCCAAGGTCAAAGACCAGTTACAAGCTACAGAGAGCATGGAAAACACAAAGACTACCCCTCAAAAGAGAAAGAAGTCTGCATCATCATCCTCCGCATCAGATTCTGAAGATAGCGACTCGAGTACAGGCTCTGATGTACCCGCACATCCACAGACATTGACGAACGGCAAATCAAAGACTTCGCCAGTAGGCCCAAAGAACAAGGACAAGAACGAAAAGAGTTCAACTGAAGATGACTCGAGCGATTCATCCGATGATGGAAATAGTGAAAGTGATGGAGAATCTGATGAGAGCGAAAGCGACGTGACCAGCTCCAGTGGCAACGAGAAAGGGAAGTTGCCGAAGAAGGCTTCAAAAAACATCAAGCAACAGCCCGAGGAATCCTCGGCAGAGAAGTCCACATCGTCGGAAGATGAAAATGAAAGTGACGATTCCAAATCATCCGAATCAGAATCTATGTCACCCCCAGCGCCCAAATCTAGCAAGTCCAAGCAAAAGAGCACTAAAGAAGCAGGCGCCTTGAAACGACGCCGTGTAGCAGACCTTTCCTCAACTTCTACCTCGGCTCGTTCATCTGCTTCCCGAGATATCAAAATGGAGGTTACCAGCGACTAGCCATTGTCGGAGTTCATCGACAAAGGGTCAGAAGAACGAGAAATTACAGTATGAGGTGCATGCAAAAAAGATTGGCTGACGAATGATGAACAAACAAATGTTTGCACAAGTTTTATCTAAGCGTTGGTGAGATGGATCATAATGCTGTTGTTGGATGATGTTCTTGCTATTTATTTCCAAAAAGTTGTGTTTTCTTTCATTCATATACCCCATCATCCACATGTATAGTTCAGAACAAAGATTGACTTCGGACTCGAGAACGTATCTGTGATTTGTATAAGTGTAGACGCCCGTGCGAGTCGAGCAAGTCTCCGAGGCTTTCGATCGAAGCCTTGATACCTTCGGATAGAATTGAGCTACCGTCGATACAGGCTAGGGTCTCCTTCTATCTACTAAATACTACTACTCACGCATAGGTTTGGCGCTCAACCTCTGTTCGAGCATTCATTTACACCTCGAACGCTCCCAGTTGATATATCATACAATCCAGCAAAAATCATATATCTATTGAAATACGAGATATAACACATAATATAATGTAAACCTACAGCTCATCCTTCGTCCATTCCCCATCATCTTCATCCTCCTCATCGTCAGGCTGTGCCTCTTCACTCTGTTGCTGCTCAAGAGAAACCTTCTCCACCAACGCAGCAACCTCCTCATCATACTCAGTCCACTCGGGGACCTGGCGTCTAGCCCTATCGAGCTTAGGCTCCTTCGTCTGCGGGTTATTGCATAGATCAATCGTTCTCGCCTGACCCAAAGACTCATCGGAGCACCAGGTCTCGCACCACAGCCACTCCTGTGGCAGACTCTTGATCGGGATATGGTGTTGCATGTGATTCGGCAGGTCCTGGTCAAGATTACTCAAACTGTTGGGATCAGCAGACAGCATCTGGTATTGACCACGGAGACGGTCGCCGGCAGCCAGAGCACGGAATCGGCTCAGGTCGACCACGTAAAGGGCCGAAATGTGATAAGGCTGGCCGCGGAGGAAGTTCTTCCAGTATCCCTGTTTCCAGAAGCGGAAGCCTTCCATTTCATGGCGCGAATCGCACATGGGTGTGAAGCCGTAAGGAGCGCCTTCTAGGTCTAGGTTGACGAGGTCGTACATGTCTGTACGGACGACTTGGTCTGCGTCGACGAAGATGACCTTGTCCAAGGAAAGGGGGAAGAGAACATCTAGGAAAAGGATTTTGTAGCCCCAGATTTCGCGCTGCTTTTCGCGCTGGGCGCGGAGCCAATGTGGCCATTTGAAGGTGACCATTTCATAGGAGAAGCCGTATTCTTTGGCTAGATGGGGGAGGAAAGACTTGAAGGAGGGAGAGAGGAATTGTTCGATAAACCAGAATTTGACAGAATGTTTGGTATTCCGCATCACTGATACCATCATGATATTTAGCATTCGTTCGTATAGATGGCCGCTTGCCACTGAAAAGATGTTGATGTCCGCTTGCTTTTCGGTGGTGCTAAGCTTAGAGCCAGCGCCAACGCTCGACAGGATGCCGGAGGCAAAGTTGAGCCCCTTAGAGACGTAGTCCATGGCAGATCCGGGCTTAGGATTTGTGTCCAAAACATCTTCAGACTCATGGCCCTTCTTGCGCGACAAGCGAGGGAAAAGGGTCTTGCCTTGGAAGGAAAGGAGTGCTACTTCATTATTCTCGTCTCCGCGTTGCGGAGCGTAACCCATGCCACCAACACTGTCGAGCTTAAAGATACGCTCGCTGCGGCCTGGTTTCAGATTAATCTGCCACAGTCCGGGCTGAGCTTTAAATTGGAAGTAGCCTAAGTTGGCCATGATAATGGTGTCCGCAAAATACGGATTCTCCTGGGTACCAAGAGCTAACTGAACTCCCCTTGGCGGGGTCTTTGTAGTCATGTCCCGCGAGTGGCCTTCTATCAAGATGTGCTCCAATGCATAGATAGCATCAACATTAGATCCTGCCTTCAAGGTACTCAACTTGATGTTATCAAGATCATGAACGGAGTCCTTGGGAGCTACAAGCCAAGATGATGGGACATCCATGCCCAATGTAAGCAATGCCTCAACTGGCACACCCGAGAAAGAGGCGCCAGGTCTCAATACGGCACCATTACCGGCAAAAGAGGGTTCTGGATCCAAGACATAGCGGTAGAATCGCTTAATTGGAAGCTCCTGTATTTCTTCCCGTGCATTTAAGAAAAGTCTAAGCCTGACGCTTGCCAACTCTGAGAGTACCTTCAAGATTGGTAGCCATCTTTGGGCCACTTCAGACGTCGGGTCAATAGAAGCGACAATTGTGATCGCCGCGTCTTCAGAATTAGAGACGGTTACCACCGAGTGCGAATCGTTCCATTTGTCGAATAGGTTCATTCGGACGTCCGTAGTCGATTCGAAAATACCTTCTGGGACATCAGATATAGTCGACAGAGTAGCTAGAGAGGTGAGTTTAGCAAAAGCCAAAGGTCCAGAAAGCTTTGAGCCAATCTCGAGCTCCTTGACAGCCTTCGAAACAGGATCTATGCGCTTCGTGCGCTCATATGCCAAAAGCTGGTCAAAATCATCTGGCACCACTGTATAATCAGCCGGTATAGGCCCAGCTGCTCTACCATTGATTACAACACCGCTTGCTCCGGGAGCAAAGCCAAGCTCGCCAGCCAATGGCTGCTGTAGCGCCCAAAAACGGGCAATTTCTGCTTCTTTATGGGCTGGCAGAGAGGCACCGGAAGACTCAATATCAGCCAAGATCTGTGTGACATCCACTTTCTGACTTTCCTTCAGTAAATGATAGACAGCTATGGATCCACTTGCGGCAGGTACATGGGCCGGGTTGTGAAGGAAGAGAATCTCAACTTCACTATGCTTTTGCCGGCTCTCCAATGCAGCGGTTAGCAGCTTAGCACCGCTTTCGGAGTCAAAATCACCAACAACAATCATATGAACGCTGTCGAGAGCGTTATCTTTCTTAGAGGCAATGCGCGGGAGCACACTCAGCCCTCCTTTCTGCGACTCCGACACCTTGGCTAGATCAACAACCCGGATATCCTTTGGATCCTCGGGTATCACCCAGGGGTTGCGGCGATCGAAGGCCTGGGAAAGGAAGAACTCTGGTAGCCATGCGTCTTCCTCAAAAGCATTATCCATGATGCCTTGCTGGAGTGACTGTAGGTCTTTGCCTACCCTGTTGCTCATCTCTTGAACCCAATTATCATCCCGGACTACTGGGACGCCGTTGATGAATATTAACGATGATCCACCAGTGATCCTGAGACGATTCTGATAGTTAACTGTTCGAGACACTATCTCATCGAGCTTTTCATGTTTCAGAACCTCTTCGAGTGACAAGGCGCTTTTATCAGCGCGGACTTTCCGCTCTTTGGTTGCAGCTTGGAAGGAAGTTTTATCTGGAGATGCGATCTTGTTTGCAGACAAAGACTGGGGAGAGTTAGCGTCTGGCAAAATATGCAACCTTTGGGGTAATTGGAGCTTACCTCCTCGAGGTACTGGATCAAACTCGCCAGACCGAAAGTCTCTTGGAGGTAATGTGCGACTTTAAGTTGAGCTGTAGACCCAGGAGAAGACGTAACAGGAACCAAGCCAAACCTCACAGGTATCTTTCTCTTAACAAACACCTGAATTGTCTTGACTACAAAGTTCATATCTTCAGTATCAGTCAAGTCTACCGGGACAACGATGTTGTGCGCATCACGGCGGACCGGCGGTAGTTGGCCTGGGAATGTGGGCCGCAAGAACTAGCAACGATCAGCATGAATACCCAGAGTAGTACATCGGATAGATTCGCTTACTGCCCCTAATTCGCCTGGCCAAGAGTCATACTTGGCATCCTTTTCAAGGTCGTTCAGCCATATGAGGACCCCACCACCTTCGATGTCATCCCGGTAATTGTAACGTTGGGGTGCATCCTGCTCCAAAGACTCCCCAAGAAGCTTGTGAGACAGGAGGTCTACGGCCTCCTGCGCAGAGATCCCTAGATCTCTAAATTTCTCTATTAATCTTCTTTCACGGCGTAGATGGTCTAGGAGAGAGTATGCATCGATTTTTCGAGGATCCATTTGGACCCCGTTAATCCACATAACGTTAACTCCAGATGGAAGCATCCCCAGTCGACTAGAACGGATGTCTTGCAAGAGCTTGGTGGTGGCATTGTGGGCTGCTATTTTGGCGGAGTATTTGGGGAAATCTTGGGAGAGCTTCACAAGAGTATCCAGAGGATTGTCACTGTCCATCACGTAGCTAACAGTGTTCACACCTAGCCGTGATACTTCAGACGAGGACAGCGGCCGAAGATCATCTGGAGCGTCCCCTTCTATATCGCCTACCTTGTTAGCCTCCCCATTGCTGGGCTCTTTCTGTCCAGCATCTCGGTCGTCGATCACAATATAGTCGGTTCGCTTTAACGCAAGCTCAACACCATAGCCGGAAACAAAAAGAGGTCGAGCGCTCCAGTGCTGAGGTGGCCGATATCGTACTCGGTACGAAATCTGTCCTTCTTTCACCAAAGCACTCAGCGTCTGATGGAAATCCTTGAACATTGGAGATGCCACATCCGCGTACAAGACGGCCGAGGGCAAGGACGTATCGCCCAAGACTCTATCAAACGGGAGCTCTCGCGGATCCCTGCAAAA
The DNA here is from genome assembly GCF_009193585.1 of Aspergillus caelatus. Taxonomy (NCBI): domain Eukaryota; kingdom Fungi; phylum Ascomycota; class Eurotiomycetes; order Eurotiales; family Aspergillaceae; genus Aspergillus; species Aspergillus caelatus. The sequence continues at coordinate 97,404 of NW_022475394.1, forward strand.
GACAACTGGTTAGTGTACCGCCAAGCTTATCCTCAGAAGAGTGCCACCCACAAATCTCCAGAAACATCTTGCTGAGCACGCTCCATTGTCGAGGAGCAGTACTGTTTGCCATCCGAATGTACCCATACCGGACAGGCTGCGTCCTGCGCTGCCATCAAAGAATGTTGTACGGAAGCATTATAATATTGGTAGTGGGCTGCGATTCGGGGGCTCGCCGAGCGAATCGCCAAGGAGAGTTTAAACGACGAAAGGCTTTCGAAAGTTCTCAGGTGGCCATCATCATGTATAACCTGTAAAAAACGATCATATACTTCTTTGTCGGTCACAGCATCATCGAAGGCTCCATCGGCGATGCGGTCCAGCAGTGGGAAATAGGCAGTTGCGTTTTCTTCTGCGGCAGTTTCTCTATAATGTATAAGTCGCGGCATTGACTAGAATGCCCAGAGAAAAGCAAGGCACGAGGGATATTGCTTACAGAAGCTCTATGAGATACGGTGCCGAGTCAAATGAAGCCTGTAAAGCAACATTGACCGATGGGCTTGCGCGTACTAGGCTGGCCAGCACAGCAGCGACAATTACAGAAAGTCGCCATGACGCGACAGAACCAATGCCGAATATCATATCTGCTGCTGCCTTCCAAACATTCGTGTATACAGAGAATCGATTGACAGCGGTTTATCTGACCCCAGACTGAGCAAGTCTAATTATAGTCTCAAGTCAAAGCAAAGTAAGCATAACGGGCGAAGGAGGCAGGCAATCTTAGAGGGGTGTAACAGAGGATGAGATCTCATGCAACGATTCTTCGATATGTCATGGAGAAGATGTCGGATGATACAGATTGATCCCCGACTATCCGTTTAGAAAGGAATGAAAACAATGAATGGTCATCTCCATGCGTTCTGGCCACTTCGGCGCCTTGATGGAGAGCTCCTACGGGAGGCGCAGCGGCCACTTGCGCAGAACTTCCGTGTCTTCTTTCCCAACCCCTTATTGGCTAGTCGCATCCCTAGATCACCACCAATCCATGTGACAGCTCTTGACCTGAATAAAAAATAGGGCTAGGCGGGGTAATCCATGGATGTATGATTAAATCAAGCTGCCCGGCCAAGCTGAATATATTTCGAACAACAGGTTAACTAAACCTCGTAGAGCCAAGCCCACCCCCTTTCAGTTTATTAAACGAGGGTATAAAACATCACCAAGGCTCTGAATGCAAACAGAGAGTGTTGCCATATAGAGTTTCAGTTGCTGTAATCTCCTGTCGTGATATTTTAAATATACTATACTGGATTGGAAGATGTTCATATCTTTCGAGTTTTCTGTGGTTGAAAACCTTTATCCTTAACGTAGCGGCAAAATCGTGCGGCAGACAGTGATATGCGGTAGGTGGTGACCCGAGGTTACAACATACTAGGCAACTCTCTCTAGATGTGAGCAGCCTGGAGAAACGGGTACACGAGTAAACAATTTTGCACCATAGACAATTGCAGGTCTACTAGTATATAATAACCATACACCCAATTTTTGTCCAAAAATCTCGGGCTCCTTAATTGACCTTTTTTTTTTTTGCCCTCATCCATCCCTTTCCATGATGTCGTCGTTGCTTGACCTCCCCTTGGAGCTCTTGATACAGATCGTACAAGAAACGATCCCAGTGGATTTTGAAGCTGCTGCCCTTTCCTGTAAAGCCATGTTTGCTGCCAGCGCTCCTTTTCGGGAGCAATATGCCACTCGACGGAAACGGTTTCAAAACTTTGAGTTTTCAACAAAAGTCGAAGAAAGTCCAGAAGGAGCGGAGGATCCCGGCTTAGGTGACCGTTGGGATGAAATTACCCAGGAGACGGGCATCAAGATTGTGACCACACGGGAGCTACTGGAACAGATCGCACTGGATCCTTCTGTGGCGCGATACATACAATCCATTGACCTTAGAGAGCATGGAGATAACGAGGAAGATGAAGAAGTGATAAACTCCCTGGAAGCCGAGGTATCTAAAGCTCTAAGGGACTTGGTACTTACGTCGCCTTTTGTTGAGGCCGTTGGGGGAAATCCCGATGATTGGATTGGAAGAATTCAGGAGTCCACAGTAGATGCAGACGTCTTTCTCCTGACCTTGCTATCACAAGTGCGCGAAATAGCTTTACATCCACGCTGGGGCGAAGTGGAACCTTCTGATGCGCGTCTGTGGCCGGTCCTCAATCTGATTACGCACCGGGCCAATCACCGGGAGGAATTTCCCGATGCGCCCTTGTCAAAGCTCTCGGTCGTGCAGCCCTCCCGTGGCATGGGCTATGAAGAGAAGTCCCCACTGACACCATTCGTACCATTACTAGCGATCAATTCCGTGTCCGAAGTCTACTTGGGTAGCTGCGTCTTCAAGGATGACGGGTACACTGGATACGTCTTCGACCCATTGGTGGAATGCTATAGCACAAACTTACGGAAATTGTGTATAGAATCCTCTGTCGCTGGCCCAAGAGAGCTATCACAACTACTCTCGCGGATCCCGAACCTAGAAAGCTTTGAGTTCTCTCACGAAACCAAGTGGCATGGCTGCGGTTATAACTGGAACGTGGCTGCATTTTTGGATACGGTGCAAAATATCTGTGCAAAGACACTCAAGGAATTGTCGGTGACAACTCTCACAGAGTGGTGTAATAGAGGGGCCACGCTGGTGGATATGACTCGTTTTCAAAAGTTGGCAGTGCTTGATTTAGGCGTCGATATGTTGTGTGGTCCCGCATATGATCCGTCGATGAGAGATATGGAATGGGATGAAACTGAGTCGGTTGGACATCCAGCCTGGCCCAAACTGATCGAGCTGTTGCCAGCGTCTATTGAAAGGTTCGACTTGTATCTCGAGACATTTGATGATGATCATCTGAAGTGCATCTCTCATTTGATTGAGGGCCTTTCAGATGCTCGGACCATAAAACTGCCCCATTTAGATAAACTGAGCCTTTTTGTACGTATGGATTCCCCGAGAATTCCAGACAAGGCACTTGAGGTTTTGAATGCTGCGAAGGAAAATGGGTTCTCAATACTGAAATTTGCTACATCCATCCCTCTTTTATAAATGCCTTCCTGACCATTGTATTCGGGACGCCCTCATAAAAGCGCTTGGTTTTCCCTATATGGGACGGAAGCCTTAGTCTTATACACTTTTAAGCCTTGCTGTGGTCACGTTAAATACATGGAGAGACTACTCGTGCACGCTCTTATATGAGTTCGTAGATATAACGTATTTCACCGGTGAGCGGGCCACACCAACGAGCGGGCCACCTCCGCTTCGATTCTACCTCTAGATGAGATTGTAGAGCCTATATCAAC